>NW_015506284.1:170327-187824 GCF_001515645.1 Sinocyclocheilus grahami
ACCATTTGGAGTACATACATGGTTTTGGTCTCTTTTGAAAGGTGACACTCTGAGGTGTGTTCCTCAACAGTCAGAATCACTGTAAGTCTTATTGGTATTGAGTAACAGAACTTTGAACACACTGAAAAATAAAATAAGAAATCCGCCTTCATTTTTTTTGTAAACAGATGCCTGCAGATGACTGTAGCTGGGAGCTATTAGCTGGAAAATACATTTGGATCACAGAATAAAGTCTTACCATGCAAAATGTTTAAAATTTGATAACAATACCTAAATATATTAATGTCAGAAAACCATGGTTGAAACACTGGCGTATTTGTTTCAGAAGTTTAAGTGCTTAAGGACAAACTAGAAGAACAAGTTGCTAGTAGTTTGCATTCTTCATGTCATGTGTGAATTTTTAATAAAACACTATGTGTAAGATATCACTAGTAGAAATTGTAAAATAGGCCTACCTGTTTAGGCCAGACAGTTTACATATGCATGATCATACATGATCAAAAGCAGATCTTCTCTTCATTATTTTAAGTTATCAATGCAAAATGTGTAATGTGTCACTGCATGTTGACATGAATGCATAAAGAAATACATATTGGTATATAATAAATATATAATAAATCAAATTATATTCCAGTTTTAAATGTGCTTCTGATTACAGATAGCCTGGGACTACACAATATTTGTATTTTAAAGACAATCAGTTCGAAGGGAGCATAATTAGCTTTTTGGGTTAAAATAATTTCTTAATATGAAATTCGAATGGTATGACAATTAGAGATTAGACTCTACAGAAATTGAAATCTACACACACACACTATACTCATAATCATGCAATGCTGATGTTGTTAACATTAATAATTTGAGAATAAAGTATAACAATAATAACGGTTTGATGTGATATGAGCTAACCAATCTTTAGATTAAATCACTATTGGTAGCGCGATTTATTGTAATGATTCTTTCCTCAGTTGGTCAGAACAAACGTGGCAGACTTGTTACTTACTTGTTCAGATGACAATATCTGGTGAAAATTATTATTTAGGTCATATATTCCAATATGTAGGCTAGAATCTGTGATTGCGAAGTACAGCAAATATCCACACCGGTGCGGTTACTGACTGCCACACATTCACCTCAAAACTTTAGATTCATCTATGCTGGAGCCATGCCACCGCACAACCCACGCAAGGAAGATAATTCTGCAAACAGCTGCAATTGCAGGTTTTCAAACAGAGATGGCAACACAGAGGCAAAACTTACGGACTGCAGCTTTAACTCCAAGGTTGGTTTAAGTTCTGCAATGAAAAACATGGACATCAATGGTTTAAATAAAATGTGAACAAGTCATCATACTGTTGTTGCATCAAAATGTGAAGTAAACAGGCAGGAGACAATGGAAACATTTATTTCTTAAAATAACTCACATCAATCTCAAAATAATGAAGCTCTCCTATGTATCTGGCTTTCAACATCTACCTAAAACAAACATTCTTTTACTCTTAGTCAAAAAAAATGTATAACATGAAATTATGAACTTTACTTGCCTTAACCGTCTTTCCCTCTCTTCTGAAGAAGCTGAGAAAATCGCCTCCTCCTCACACAAGCTGGCTTCTGTGTCGTTAACTCCCAGCGCGGGCACAATGAAGACACAAGCTCAACAAGCCTGAAATATTACATGCAAAACATTACTTTTAAAAATTAGCACTTCATCAGCATCAAAATAGTTAGGCTAGACTTTATTACATAACGCCGTTTCCTTTAGGAAACTGATGTACATTCAGTTTAGCCGCGAAAAAGAAGAAGTGCTCTAAAATTTCCTGGTAGATGGCTGCGTTGACTGTGGACTTCAGAAAACACAGTGGACCAAAGTCCTCTTTTCAGATGAAAGTAAATTTTGCATTTCATTTGGAAATCAAGGTCCCAGAGTCTGGAGGAAGAGTAAAATCATCACAATTAAAAGAACCAAAGACTTAAACTACTTCAGTCTGTGTGCATTGAATTTATTTAATACACAAGTTTCACAATTTGAGTTGAATTACTGAAATAAAAGAACTTTTCCACGACATTCTAATTTATTGAGATGCACCTGTATGAGAGCTTAAACACTTGCTAGACTGAATGCTCATTTAGAGTGTTCTTTCACTGTATGATTCAGTATAATAAAATGCATTTAGAATGCTCTCAAAATTCAAGATATGGGGGCAGAAATGTATATATTTATATCATTTCATATAGTTGATCAATATCACACGAAGAGTGCCATTTTTTCGCAAAATTCATAAATGTGATATTGATTTTATACAACAGTTCAATGAACAAGAAGTTAATATTAAGAGACTTACGTTTTAGACAGCATATGGCCTATTTTTTGCTCTATTTCGCCAACAAAAATGGTTCCAAACAAAGCCACAGCACTGTTTTGCGTCTCTGAAAAGTGTTTTGTTCCTGAATGAATCAACCATTTAAATGATTCTGTTCAATCATAATGACTCACTTATTAACAGTGACTTGCTGCCACCTACTGGCGGTTTTAATTTCACATTTTAAAGTACCTTTTTATATATTGTTAAATAATTTCAAATATTGGTTTTCAACGTTTTAAGATTAAAATATCAAAACATTATTTATGCATTTGTAACTGCAGGTTAAAGCATTCATGCCGTACATTAAACTGTGTATATGCATCTAAATGCCACTTCAGATGCAGCTTCTGTATTTCTGTAACGGAGCCGACAGTTTCCTCTGCATTGCATGAATTTTGTTGATAATGGTTTTATTGGTTGGTAACAGCCCCAAATGACTTATTATTGTAATTGATTTTATTGATGGCTTTATTGAGGAAAAAATGGCTTTACAAATGTAAAAATACCCATAAAGGGTAAACATCATTTTAAATTTGTTGGAAAAGATTATTTCTGTCACTGCTGTGAACTGACCACCACACAGAATCAGCTGTCCATGGCAGTCCTGCCGCGCAACACACTCAGCAAAATATCGTCTGATTATTGATCGTTATCTATAAAATCCCAGAAAATATAGAGATATAATTTTTTGGCAACATCGCACACCCCTAGGCTAGATATTTAATTCTTCTTTGCTTAGTGATTGTTTGGTACACCTAATTCACTGATCATCGTAAAATAATCTTTTATCTTAGAATTAGGTTTTCTCAATGATAACGAGGACAAGACAAAAAATATGCATCATATATACAGAGTTTTATTTTATTAATTTTTTTTAATTATTAAATTTTTTTATTATTGTGAATTAGGGGGGGGGGGGTTTGGGCTGGTTAGGGGGACCCCCCAAGAGCTTTGACACAATTCGAACACGGCGTCACCACTAAAGTGAAAGGAAGTAGAGCAAGAGTAGTCCACATTTGTTCTTGGTACAGGTAGAACTCGGAAGAATGATTCAAGCTTTTAACTTTAGTATCCTTTTGGCAAGCAGAGCGAGGTTTGTTTGTTTTTCATATTTCTTTGGAATTATGTTGATTAATTTGAATAATGTTTTGTTATTGCAGTGAATGTTTGTTTATTGTGAATGTTGGTTGAGTTTTTTCAAAACCCGTCAAAATTATCTGCCTCCTTTGTTTGACGCTGAAGGGATGCTACACATGTTTAAAATACTGGGTTGAGTTATCTACAGCCACTTTAATCTGCTCTGTCTTCGATATCTCAGAGCAGAGCTCCATCACATCATCTATTTGATGGTTCATTGTGTTGTGTATTCAAACACTGCCTGAAGAGGAGAAACAAGATCTGACTATTCTTAGATGTAAGAAGATTTAACACTGCACAGGATCGTAGACTCGTATATAAATAATGGTTTCTATCAAACAAACAACCTTTAACTACATCAAACTAAAGAAAGCAAAATCTAAACAAGTTTAAACAAGTTAGGCTATATACAATATGTAAATTAAATAACCTATGTCTGCTTCTGACAATATTTAGTTTAGTTTTCTAAACTACATTACAGCTTTAATATAACATCAGCCTACCTCTTTCTTTTGTTGACGTAACTTTGATCTTTTCATAATAAAACTTTCATCTTAAATGACTTTTTTAAGTCTCATGACCTGGATTGTTTATTTATAACGGAGACCTGGCTTCGCAACGGTGAGTTGGATCCTTTAATTGAACTTTCCCCAAATGACTGTCAGTTTTTTAGTTCACCTAGGACTATCGGGCGAGGTGGAGGTTTGGTATTGGTTTTTAGAAACTTTTTTAAGTGCCGATTGCTGCCTACGGATCATTATAATAACTTTGAAGTTCAATTACTCCAGTTTCAGTTGCCTTGTCCAGTACTTTGTGTTCTAATTTACAGGCCACCAAATTACAATAAGGATTTTATTCAGGACTTTGCTGGTTTTCTGTCAAACATTGTGCCTACTACGGACAGTCTTATTATTCTTGGTGATTTTAATATTCATGTCTGCTGCCCCTCCAAGCCGATGGTTAGGGACTTTATTCAGCTCATTGACTCTGTTAACCTTACACAGCGTATTTCTGGCGCTACTCATGACCATGGCCACACACTGGATCTGATCTTATCTTATGGCATTTCTGTACATAATGTTGATATTTCTGATTTTTGTGTATCTGACCATAAGCCTATTTTTTTTAATATCACAATGTCTGGTCCAGTTCAGAAATAATTTTCCTCATGGTCTGTTTCTCGTGTTGTCACTTCTGATACAGCCAGTCTTTTCTCTGAGGCCTTCTCTTCTCTGTATGAAAGTGTGTTAAAACTTCCTGACTCAGATCTTGGAATAGAAGAGATGATAACGCTTTTTAATAATGCCTTCTCTTGTGTTTTAGATTCTGTTGCTCCTTTTAAAGTTTCAAAACCCAAACGAAGGTCAGAACCTTGGATAAATAGTAATATACGAGTTCTCAGACAGGAATGTAGGAAAGCTGAGCGCAAATGGAAGAAAGACAAACTGCAAGTGTCTTATGAACTCTTGAAAAACGCTCTTTTTGCCTACCAGCATTCTGTAAAAAATGCAAAAACTGAATATCTTTCTGAATTAATATCTAAAACTATCAGCCCTAGTGTACTGGCTATTATAAACAGATCCTTAGACAGTGGCCGTGTTCCTATATGCCTCAAACAAGCAGTGATCACGCCTCTTTTTAAGAAGACAAATTTAGACACAACCAATCTTAAAAATTTCCGCCCTATTTCTAAGTTGTCATTCTTGTCTAAAATTTTGGAGAAAATTGTTTTAAATCAGTTATCGTCATTTGTCTCACAAAACAATATTTTAGATAAATTTCAGTCTGGTTTTAGAGCCCATCATAGCACCGAGTCTGCACTGCTGAAGGGGTCAAACAATCTACTCCTTGCTTTGGACTCCGGTAAATCTGCTATTTTAATGCTACTTGATCTTAGTTCTGCATTTGATTCAGTTGATCATGCTACCCTTCTTAATCGTCTAAGGGATGAAGTTGGCATTATGGGCACGGCACTGGATTGATTCTCATCATACCTCTCCGATAGATCAGCTAAGGTGATGATTGGACACTCGTCCTCTCCTTCTGCACCGCTCACCTATGGGGTACCTCAGGGGTCCCTCTTGGGGCCTGTCTTATTTTGTTTGTATATGCTCCCCTTGGGTTCGATCATGAGAAAATATAATATTTCATATCATTGTTATGCTGATGATACTCAGATCTACATTCCTCTCAACTCTGATCACTATTATTCTGACCTTTTTAATTGCTTTAAAGATATTAAAGGCTGGACTGGCAGAAACTTTATCCAACAAAATGAGAGCAAAACTGAGATTGTTGTCTTTTGACCCCCAGGTGCTGTCTCTGATATCACTATTAATCTAGATTCTATGTCATCAAACATTCATCCTTTTGCTAAAAACTTAGGTGTGATTTTTGACACTGATCTGAAATTTGAAAAACAGATAAGTGCTGTGGTGAAGAGCAGCTTTTTTCAACTAAGGCAAATAGCCAAATTAAAATATATGCTCTCGTTTAAGGATTTGGAGATAGTTACTCACGCCTTCATCACTTCCAGACTTGATTATTGAAATGCACTTTATATGGGTCTCAATCATTCATCACTGAATCACTTGCAGTTAGTCCAGAATGCAGCCGCGAGGTTGCTGACTGGTACTAAGAGGAGAGAAAGCATTTCTCCTGTCCTAGCATCTCTTTATTGGTTACCGGTGCAGCATAGGATCCATTTTAAGATTTTATTATTTGTGTATAAAGCATTAAACAATCTAG
Source organism: Sinocyclocheilus grahami (assembly GCF_001515645.1). Classification (NCBI taxonomy): domain Eukaryota; kingdom Metazoa; phylum Chordata; class Actinopteri; order Cypriniformes; family Cyprinidae; genus Sinocyclocheilus; species Sinocyclocheilus grahami. Next base: position 176,576 of record NW_015506284.1, read on the forward strand.
CCCCATCATACCTGTCTAAACTTCTCAGCTATCAGCAATCCTCTCGCTCTCTCAGATCCTCTGATAAACTTTTCTTGCATATACCTCGCTCTCGCTTGAAATTTAAGGGGGATCGGGCTTTTTCTGTAGCCAGTCCTCGACTATGGAACAGCATACCTCTGGACATTAGACCTGCGCCTTCTCTTCCTGTTTTTAAATCCCACCTGAAGACTTATCTGTAATGTTAATGTGTTTTGTATTGATTATGTGTTTTTGAGTCATTTCTTTTTATTCTCTTAATCTCTATATTTACTTTATTTGTATATGTACAGCACTTTGGCATACACTAGCTGTTTTTAAATGTGCTATGTAAATAAACTGACCTTGACCTTAAGTTTGAGAAGTCAGTCTGCAAGTGACATCACACTTCCGCAGTCTGCGCAGCTGCTTTGTGCTGGCCCTTTAACGTGTGTTATGCGTATGGTATTTTTTATAAAGCTTTTCATTTATGTCGGAGCATCACCTTAATGTAACTGCATTGAGAAACTGCATGAAAAGTGCGTGTGCAGTACTTCTCCTAGTAGTACCTGCTGGACAAAACAGAAACAGCGCCCTGATAGAAAATAAATCTCATACACCACTGGTCACTTTACACATTGCTAGTATTGGGTTGGACCCCCTTTTCACTTCAAAACTACTTTAATTCTTTGGCTTTGGTCCATAATGAGATGATAGCATCATGCAGTTCCTGCACATCGATGATACAAATCTCCCATTCCATCACCACATATCGGATTGGGATCTGGTGACCATGGAGGCCATTTGATTATAGTGAACTCAGTGTCAAGTTCAAGAAATCAGTTTGGGGTGAATTGAGCTTTGTGACATGGCACATTATTCTGCAAACTGTAACCTGAGTTTCTTGTTCTTAGCTGACAGGAGTGGCATCTGGTGTGGTCTTCTGTTGCTAAACCCCAACTATTTCAAATGTGCAGCATGTTCAGCATTCAGAGATACTCTTCAGCATAACTCTGTTGTAACAAATGGTTATTAAGGCCAGGACACACCCAACCGACTTAAAAGAACTACACTCTTAAAACAAATGTGTTTAAAACACAACGTGTTATTTTCAACACATGTTCTGAGTGTGCTAAACAACTTTATTAAAAGCAAACAAATTAACAATGCATACCGACACCAACAGGTACACTAAATAGTTGAGAACTTAAAATAAAAAATTGTTAAAAAGATGAACTCTTTACAATCACAGTACAACAAATAACTAACAATAATGATAAAAACAACAAAAAAGATTAAATGAAGTCAGCACAGAGCAAAAAAATAATCCTATAACAGTATCTGAATCATTTATTCATGCTGCAATGCATGCTGGGAACTCACAAAGCCTTGACATTTCAACAATATGAAATTCTTTGTTCAGACAACTGTATTTGACTAGTTGGGATAACATTTGGGGTAATTGTGTCTGAGAAAGGTTTTTATGTAGTTTCAAGAAAATAGCACTTTTTTTCAGTGCATGAGACAGCAGAATTCCCTCAGCATTTACTGCCGGCAACACTTTTCCCAGATGCCATTGTGTGGAAGACGAATGAGAATCTTCATCATAATGTAGCACAGCTCATCTTGACCAAGTAAAAACATAGGACACATGCAAAAGATCAATCTCAAAAAAAGATTTAAAACAAGATTCATCTTGAAATGATCAAATTTACATAATGAAATAATGTTAAAATAGTAAATTACTTATAGAAATGTGTGAATGTCACATAGAAGCAAAAAATAAATAAATCATACCATCATGCTGACTGTCAGCTTTTCTTTCAAGTGATTGATGTCCATGTTCTTCTCCAAAAATGCTACTTCTTCCCACTTCCTGATGAACAAGTCTTCTTTCACATCTGTAAGCTTGGAAAATTCAGTGTCCACTGTAGCGTCTGCGTAGAATCATGCATGATCTTTGGGTTTTATGGCTTAAGAGACCCTTTTAGCTTTTGACATTTGCATATAAATTACAGTCCTGGTCACAGACGTTACACTTATATGGGTGCTAAATGTCAAATGGTCCCCCCCCCCATCAGGGAGATGCTAACCAGTTTCACCACCCTCGCCTCATTTGGAGTTTCAAACACATTCCAAAGAGACGTAAATTACCCCCGGGGCCATGCACAATAGGCCTGGTATTGGCCAGTCCACACAGAATAGGAACCCTCAAAAGTGATTAGCCAAAATAATCTTGGCTCAGAAACCCTCTTCGTTTGAGACAACACTTTTTTGACGACTCTCAAGATCTTCCTTTCGAGTTTTTATTTTCCGGCAGTTTTTATCTTCAAGTAACTTTAGTCGCTGTGGACTTTTCCTTCGACAGAAGAACCAGAAGTAAAAACTTCCAGCTGACTCCTCACAAACTCATCAAAAGGCCTCCGGTGTCTACCGCATCAGGATTCTTCTTCAGCAATCGAAAACCAATGCAAGTAAACACTTAAAATTATTTAGATGCGTGTTTAAGTTTCAGCCCCTTTTTAAGGTGATTTTTGGATTCTTTGATGATTTTCAAAGGTTGTGGTTAAGTGATGTGAAATACTGCCATTCTTTTTTCTATTCTCTCTTTTCCTTACTTTGTTTCATTCTGTGTATATAGAAGTGTTTTGCTTAGTTATATGTTAGATGTAGTTTCATTTATTAAATCCCTTATATTCACAACAGATTGTCTCTGTTTGCTTCTCACAATTCGAAGTCAATGAATGTGTGAACCCTTGCTAAATTTTGCTAAATTACTGCTAGCACTGCACAAAGAATGACAGTTTATTCTTCCCTGGCCAGGAAAATAATAGTTCCTTGAATTGATAAATGATTATATTGTCTGCTCGGTGGATGGACAGATCAAATAATTGTAATATTGATTCTGCTACAGTTAATTCGAAGATATAATCTAAATATTTATCCTTACGACAAATCATAACCAGTTATGATTAGTCGTAAATATTTCCCTTTTGAGCTATAAAAACCCTACAGTTTTGGTGGAGAATGCGGGCAGCATTCAAACTTGGTTTGTGAGCAAACAGTATCAATTTATTTGTGTTTTTATATTATGCGCGCTTGGAGTGAGACAAGTCGCAGCGCGAACTCACTCTTTTGGATTGGATGGTTAAAAGCCACCTCCAGTACTGTGTTTTAACAGCCTCTATTTGTCTAACATTTAGTCACTGTTAATTGTTAAAGTAAACTGCAGTTCATAATATTAAAATTGTTCTCTAAAGATGAAGGAATCTCTTTACAGTACATTTTAATATAATCAAAATCGCCTGTTGGAACGAAGAAATCTTCCTGCATTGCGATAAAGATAGATTTGAGCGATTTCCCCTTTGTGGGCATTCTCTGCTATGTCGACTTGGTACTCTAATTTGTTTGATTTTTATTTCCCTTCTGCTTCATTGATCATTATCATTCTAGCCATACTTGTGAAGTGTCAAGCAGAAGGCTTTGGCTCCCTTTCCCCCCTTTCGTAGCTGTGCACAGGCGTGGAGGGCTTGCACTGCTGGCGACCGATGTTCAGCCGGCCGTCTTTTGCTTAAGTCTATGCGCAGTCGGTAGGACTGTTTACATTCTTTCTGAACCAAGTCAAGCTCCTCTCTAATTGCTGAGTCAGGGTTTGGACCTCAGCTATGGCTGAATGCAGCTGGCCTTGTAAGGCCTTAGATGTGGTGTCTCTCTCATTTAGTTCCACATAAGTTGTCTTAAGAGTGACTTTGTGTGAAACAGTTATCTTTTCAAGTCCTGTCTGATGGCTTTTTCCAGCGGCGCTTGGTGTTGAGCAGCTGTTAGAGCCTCTGTGAAGACTGGTGATTTCCTTCTGTCGCACCATTCTGTGGGGTTCTTTGCATCCATTCTGTGCTATCTCTCGTTGAGCAGGTGTCAGTTCTCTGTAGAATTCTGTGACTTGCAGTTTCAGCTCGTATACCTCCTGTCTGAGGCCCTTGAGGGTGTGGGCCGAGGAGAGGATGATGCTGGTCAAGTGTTCGCTTATGTCGCAGTCTCGCTGTTCCTTTCTTTGCCATGGCAGGTCGTTGGCTGCTTTGAGCTGAAGGATGTCCATTACAGTGCTCTACTGAGTGTCCAGGTGGGCCTGGTGAGCTGCCAGGGCTGGATGTCTGTGGAATGTCTGCGACATACTGGCACACTTGTGGGAACACCAGAGAGAGAGAGACACAAGGCAAATGCAGGTACGTACAGAGGTGTTAAACTATCTCTAAGGGGAACGGCTGTGTAGGCCGTGTAAGGTATGACTAGCTGGTGGGAGGCAGCTAGTCTGAAATAAAATAAGATGAACTCAAAAAAAAAAAGGAACATTTTTACCTATTGTTTCATTCTGTGTATATAGAAGTGTTTTGCTTAGTTATATGTTAGATGTAGTTTGATTTATTAAATCCCTTATATTCACAACGGATTGTCTCTGTTTGCTGCTCACAATTCGAAGTCAATGAATGTGTGAACCCTTGCTACATTTTGCTAAATTACTGCTAGCACTGCACAAAGAAGGACAGTTTATTCTTCCTTGGCCAGGAAAATAATAGTTCCTTGAATTGATAAATGATTATATTGTCTGCTCGGTGGACGGACAGATCAAATAATTGTAATATTGATTCTGCTACAGTTAATTCGAAGATATAATTAAATATTTATCCTTACGACTAATCATAGTCGTAAATATTTCCCTTTTTGAGCTATAAAAACCCTACACCACCTTTGGTGCATAAACATTTTTTTTTAAAGTTATTAATACACTGTAAAAAAATCCAATTAACAAAATGTGGGAAGGGCAAAAATATTTAAGTTGAGCTAATTTTATTGCTTGGGCTTAGTTGAGAGGACATATATTAAGTCTACAGAATATATTTGATAAATATTGAATAAACGGTTATTTTCAAATCCAGTCAACAATTAGCTATGCTAATGCTGACTAAACTAATAAAAACTAATCCAGTCAACACTGAGATCATTCTGCACAAGTGCCACTAAATGTTATTTTTTAGACTTAATTTATCGACAAAAACATACAGCATATCCAATGTTTTTGAGTGGATATTTAGAAGGGTTTTAGAAGTCGTGTGTCCGAAGAAAAATTAATATTTAGGCAGTTAAATGTATGTCAGGTTCACGCATCAGGTAAATGTAACTGATTTTGTACTTCGACTGAATTTATCAATACTTGTATTTATATATAAAAAAAAAAAAGTATTTAAACAAACGTACAACATACAAACCCGATTCCAAAAAAGTTGGGACACTGTACAAATTGTGAATAAAAACAGAATGCAATGATGTGGAAGTTTCAAATTTCAAGATTTTATTCAGAATACAACAGATGACATATCAAATGTTTTTGAATAAGCGTTGTATAAATATGTCTGAAGGAAATGAGCTGTTTTAAGTGAAGGGAATGGGATCTTTCTTCTCATTTAATCCATAATGTCAAAAGCTGTGTTACTATAATGAATTTTAGGTTTAATTTTGGCATGTTGAAATTTGTGTTTCTGTGATGTTAAAAGATATTAAGAGATCGCACAGTCTCTCTCGCTCTACACGAAACGTGTAATGTAAACCACAGTAATACGCTTATTTCATGAGTTCACACTTACATAATAAACTGAGTAAAGGTTATGCGTATTTGGTGTGCTGTCCGGGGAGAGGGCTCCGAGCTCGGTTTTTTAGCCCGGACACAGAGCGCTACCCAAAGATGCAATATAGTATGGGACAGTAGTCAGAGAGGAGCGTTGATAACCCCCTGCTGCGGCAGTAGAGAAATACAGAAAAGGCTCCTGCGGGAGCGGACACTTCTGCGGCAGTGGGGAAATACAGATAAGGCTGCTGCGGGAGCAGACACTGCTGCGGCAGTGGGGAAATACAGATAAAGGCTCCTGCGGGAGCAGACACTGCTGCGGCAGTGGGAAAATGCAGATAAAGGCTCCTGCGGGAGCAGACACCGCTGCGGCCATGGGGAAATCGGTGAGCTTCTTTGATATGGAAGCGGTCTGACCTCACGTAGGTCTTGAAAGCCTCTGGCTTCTCATGGCTTCTGACAAAATCTGTGTCCTGATGTTGCTGGCTACGGGGGGTGGTTTCAAGGCGAGAATGTTCGGAGGGATGGGTAGGGGCGTGGCGGAAGATAGAGAGAAGGAAGGGCAAGCATGCGAGGGGGAGGAGGAAGGTAGCTGCCGGAACCGCTTGCGGAGGCGTGCTCACGCTTGGGACAGCTCTGGGAGCGATAGCTGAAGAAAGAGGGGGAAAGGTGGGCGTTGGGGCCTGTGCCATTAGCGGAGGCATGCTCACGCTTGGGAAGGCTCCGGGAGTGGAAGAAAATGAGGGGAAGAGAGGGGGAATGGCGGGTGTCGGGGCCTGCGCCATTAGCGGAGGCAGCCTCACGCTAGGGTTGGACGGTGGGGCTGCAGGCCATGCGTAGTGGAGGGTAGGGGGTTAGGAGTGGGGTAAGGAAAGGGCTGTGGATGGGTCTGCGCCACTAGCGGCGGCATGCTCACGCTAGCATCTGCTATGGGAGCGAACAGAAAAATGGTTATTAGTAGTATGAGGGAGCGGAAGAGATGTGGGCCTGTGTTACAAATGGAGGTAGCCTCACATTTGCTTCAGCTGCTGTAGCTGTAGGCTATGGGAAGGGGGTGGGGTTGGGATGTCCTGAAGAGCCTGTGTAGCCTGCACTGCTAGTGGAGGCAGCCTCACGCTAGCGTCTGCTACGGGAGCTGGAGGCCGCTGAAAGAAAAAAGAAATGGGGGTTATTAGTAACAGGACGGAAATACTGAGATGTGAGGGCCTGTGTTGCAAGCGGAAGCATCTTCCCGCTTGCTTCGGCTGCTGTAGCTGTAGGCCGCGAGAAAGTGGAAGGGTTAGTGACATTTAGTGGGACAAGCTGAAATGCCTGGGTAGCCTGCAGTGTTGCCGAATTAGCAATTTGTTGCTAGATTTGGCAACTCCTCAAGCCTTGTCCACATTAATAAGTTTCCATTGAAAACGTATCTTTTCCACTTGTTTTGGCCTTCCATCCACACTAAAACAAGAAGTCCAGGAAAACCAAGCTTTTAAAACGCTTTCCAGAGCAGATAAATTTGAAAATTTTATTTTTACTAAGCTTTTGAAAATGATGATGTTTAGTCATGTGAGGCATTGTACCAATAGACATGTTTATACGGTAAGCTAATTTTGCGGTTATGTGCTATTCACTTTCGCACTGTTACTAAAGATAATTACTTTGCATGCTCTTCATATTACAGTCTTAAAAAGACGACAGAAAATTTACTCATGATTGCTGTCCTGCGGCAAAACACTAAGCCAGTTGTATTTTAGATCAATTCTGAGAGAAGAATTGCGTCAAACTTTTGTCTGTTCCGTCTGTATCATCTCAGTGAGGTTTTATACATGCACAGTAAGGCGAATGTAACACTTTCAGACATTTCAGTGTGGATGATGAACTTTGAAAAAAAAAAAGTTTGCTTCATGGTCAAAAAAATGGCATCAACATCCGTTTGTCATAACGTCGTTCAACAAACTTTAGCCATGAAAACCTGCCTTTAGCGACTTCACCTTTAAATGAATTAATTTCCAACATGGCCTGCACCGTTAGCGGGGGCAGCCTCGAGCTAGCATCTGCTAAGAGAGCTGGAGGCCCAGCTGCGTACGGCGCTGCGGCCGGAAGAGCCGCGGTGAAAGGCTGAGCCGCAGCGGGAAGCGAGTGAGGCTTTGCTGCGGTGAGATCTGGGGCGTGGACCAGGCTCGTTGAAGGCCCGCTGCTGCTGCGACCCAGCGCTCAAGGAGAGCCGGGTCTTGTGCGGGACGATGGTGGTGTCGAGCGAGGCGAGCTCGGGGCTTTGTACGGTCTATTGGCCAGAGCGTTTGGCTGGTCGAGAATAGCAGCAGCCGCGATGAAGCCTGGTGCTCGCCAGCCGTGTCTGGCAGAGAAGGAGCGATCATGGGGCCGGCAAATTGCGGCGGAGGATTTGAAAAATCCCCAGTATAGGTCTTTTCGTTGGACTGGAAATTGGGCCTGTGGTAAAAAAGCAAAAGGAGCAAACCAAATGCTGAAAGACTAGAGAAAAAGAAGGTAAGGCTGCTTTGATTATTTATAGGGGTTCTCTCTTGTGTTGGTTGGATAGATGGTGTAATTACTGATGATGGACTGGCCGTGTTAATTATCTGCACATGCTCCTCCCGAAATTTGTTAATAAAACATCACTTGAAGTTAACATGGGCATGTTGAATGGGTTTTTGCATGTGCAAACTTTTGCAATTGGCCCGTGAAGTTAAAAGTCGACATTAAACGTGACTAACAACCAGGCTCTTTTCAAACGGGGCGGATTACACGGCGGATTCTGGTCTCGTGAAGGCGCTTCAGAGAGGAGTTTGTCATTCCAAACGAGAATAAACAACTGAGTCCTTTCATAAGGCTGTTATGAAAGCAGACTGCGTCTCAGTCAGTTCTCTAGGTTGTGAATCACTAGATCGTGCACATGAGTCCTTGCACTGGTAAAGAGACCATGGCTTAGTAAACATTGGGACAATTGATCAATCAATTTGTAAAACATCACCACTGGTATTTATCAACAACAGGCAGGCATATTTTGATATTATTTTAATGCTGTTTAAGGTGGACTTATAATATGAAATGTGCATGTTCTGTTACAAATCCTTGCAACTAATGAACAGTCAACATCAATGCTCCCTGTGTTGTGCGGGAGTGGTCCATCAAGGTGTGGCCAAATGTTTCATTGGTGCTTTCTCATCATTGCAAGTTTTCAGATGCTGGTCAGTCACTTCTTCCAAGGCTCCAAACACTGCCATGTGACCAGACTGCTCCACTGCAACTACATAGTGTGTGTGTCCTTTCAACACTAAGTGGACTAATAATATGTGTACAAGTTTATAGTGTGTTTACTACAATTAAAATGTGCTTTATCGTTCTCAGTGGCATAATATTAGACGGTCTCATTCTTATTCTGAGGTCACCGGATCCAGATCAGATAAAGATAGTGTGACGAGTGGGGGCGGGGCCAAGAGCCGTGGGAACGGAGCGAGGCAGGTGGAGTAATTGATAATGCACGACACCTGCACCACTCACCTGTCCCGAGTCCCACGGAGGAGCTCCGGAAGGATAAAAGGAGGAGTGACGACAGTGAAAGGGGAGAGAGGACCAGGCCTGGACTTTATTTTGTGTTTTGTGTGGGGCAGTTGTCCGCGAGGGGCTGCTGCTTTACTTTCATTTTGTGTTTGTTTATTTTATTAAAGTTTTGGTAAAATGTTTGTCGGTTCCCGCCTCATTCTTCCCGAACTACGAACTTTGTTACATTGGTGCCGAAATTTTTTACAGTGTATTAAAAATAGTTTTGGACAGTATTTTTAAATATTTTAAGTGCAAAAGATACACTTTTCAGCTGTTAAACAACCATATACTTAAGGTGTTTTCATAGTTTTGTAGCGAATTTAACTCATGGGGAAATATGAATAATTAACCATAACTAATCATGATTAATTATTAATATTTTAGATCCACTGTAGATATTTAGCTGACCACTCAGGGTCAACCGTCTTGTCAATTCTAAGAACGTTAATTTCCTGGTTAAAGGAAATAACTTTCTTACTGTACAATTCTATAAGTTTGTAACGTAAATCTGCATGATTATTGACTCCGGTTATGAGTAAACAATGAACACGCCAAGTGTGATACAAGTAATCCAATAAAATTAATTGAGCAATTTCACCTGACTCTCTGGTTGTTTGTTTGTCTCAGTTAGCACAGCTGCTAAAGATAGCCTACCATTGACTATGGTACTACTGTATATAGACCTGTTGCAGTTTGAAATAAATAAATAAACAAATAAAACCATTTTTAATCATGTTGTGACATGGGTCTTCAGCTTTTAGACATGGCTGATGACAACACAACAAATCAACCAACCCGGTATCGCGTGATAATCGTGATCATGTAAAAAGTCCACACACATTTACCATATTTTTACCATAGTAGCCTAACTGTTGCTCGACCATGTCATGTGTAGCCAATGCACAGTAACTACAACATTACCATGCTTCTCCCACCGTAACCGTAGTTTTACTGTGGTATTTGTAGTAAAGCATAATAACCACAACACTTACTATGGGCTTACCTCAGTAATCATAGTTTTACTGTGGTATTTGTAGTTACTAAATCACAATGACCACAACATTTACTATGTGTTTACCACAGTAACTGTAGTTGTACTGTGGTATTTGTAGTTACTAACGCACAACAACCACAACACTTACCATGGTTTTACCACATTAACTGTGTTTTTACTCTATACTATTTGTAAAGCACAGTAACCACAATGCTTGCCACGCCTTTAATACTTTTTTTGTGAAGTAATTGTAATTCAATATTTTTTTTCTGTCTTGCAGTTACATCAGCTCGCATACTCCAGCAGCTCTTTAAATAAGCCATCTCTTGTAAAAGTCTCTCTCTCTCTCTCTCTCTCTCTCTCTCTCTCTGCTAGAATTAACAGGGAACTTCAACTCGACGCTCCCAATGCTGATCTCGAAGAAGCTGTCAAGGAGGCTGAACAAGTCCTTCAAAGGTTCAACCCTTCACAGGTAATGTTGAAGACATTTAGTTATAACTGATTTGCTTTAATGATCATTTTTAACACGCTGTCTCAACATGTTTATATTTCTCTTCGTTTCAGCTGAAAGGGAAGACCAAAGGAAGGCCTGTCATGGGATTTGAATTTGGCCATCTTGTGCGTTTATAGAGAAGACCAAAAGCTGCAAAGGTAAACACTTCCAATGGTACGTCTGTGTTGGTCTGAGCACTTTGACTGAACTTTACTGCAGAGACATTTTGCACAGCATTTGTTTCTTAAACTTTGGTTTACATACCCCATGGCCCCATCAGGAAGAACCCCCAGAAAAGTGTCATGTAGAAGTAGTAATAATTCATACAATTTACCAAGTCTGCAAATTCATATGATATTGCACAAGCATACTCGTACAAAATTCTACGACTTTTACTCCTACTGCTGTCATTGGCCATTGCCTCAACTCCCAAGCAGATTGTGCCCATTGTAAGAGTGTTTATATCATAAAGTTTATATTAAGCATGTATTCTTTATTAATCTTTACAAATTTGTGCCTTCTCTTCCTGTTCCAACAGTATGTGATATCTGTCCACACTTCATAGTCTGCCTTTCTTTCCATGTTGATTTTTATTGAAC
>NW_015506284.1:189808-195640 GCF_001515645.1 Sinocyclocheilus grahami
ACACACACACACACACACACACACACACATCACTCGCAGAGACACACTGATCGACCTCCTTGAGGTTGGCACCCCATAAAAAGAAATAATAACCAAAACTATGTCATTAGTTTGTGCTACATTTGTGCTGATTTGTGCCGCAAAAACAAACGATTCTGCTGGCTTGGTGTTTGAGATATGACACTTTTTTCTTTTTTTTTTTACTGTGTGACGTCACTCCACCCCATGTTGCCCAAATCACTCCAAATTGGCACTGTTCATTTGTGCTAGTGTAGCACATGTGTCAAATAATATGCACTTGCTACTAATATTAACCTTAGGCCAGAAGGTTAGACTAAGATGAACTTAAAACAACAATTAAGTCAAAATTTATCTTTGTATTGAAAATAACTAATGTAATGATTACTGTTTTTTTAAAGGGAAATAAAATTAAATGCTTATCAAACAATTTATCACAATTTTTGGTCAATATCAAATCACAATTACATGAATTTTCAACTCCAATAAAATTAATTGAGCAATTTCACCTGACTCTCTGGTTGTTTGTTTGGCTCAGTTAGCACAGCTGCTAAAGATAGCCTACCATTGACTATGGTACTACTGTATATAGACCTGTTGCAGTTTGAAATAAATAAATAAACAAATAAAACCATTTTTAATCATGTTGTGACATGGGTCTTCAGCTTTTAGACATGGCTGATGACAACACAACAAATCAACCAACCCGGTATCGCGTGATAATCGTGATCATGTAAAAAGTCCACACACATTTACCATATTTTTACCATAGTAGCCTAACTGTTGCTCGACCATGTCATGTGTAGCCAATGCACAGTAACTACAACATTACCATGCTTCTCCCACCGTAACCGTAGTTTTACTGTGGTATTTGTAGTAAAGCATAATAACCACAACACTTACTATGGGCTTACCTCAGTAATCATAGTTTTACTGTGGTATTTGCAGTTACTAAATCACAATGACCACAACATTTACTATGTGTTTACCACAGTAACTGTAGTTGTACTGTGGTATTTGTAGTTACTAACGCACAACAACCACAACACTTACCATGGTTTTACCACATTAACTGTGTTTTTACTCTATACTATTTGTAAAGCACAGTAACCACAATGCTTGCCACGCCTTTAATACTTTTTTTGTGAAGTAATTGTAATTCAATATTTTTTTTCTGTCTTGCAGTTACATCAGCTCGCATACTCCAGCAGCTCTTTAAATAAGCCATCTCTTGTAAAAGTCTCTCTCTCTCTCTCTCTCTCTCTCTCTCTCTCTGCTAGAATTAACAGGGAACTTCAACTCGACGCTCCCAATGCTGATCTCGAAGAAGCTGTCAAGGAGGCTGAACAAGTCCTTCAAAGGTTCAACCCTTCACAGGTAATGTTGAAGACATTTAGTTATAACTGATTTGCTTTAATGATCATTTTTAACACGCTGTCTCAACATGTTTATATTTCTCTTCGTTTCAGCTGAAAGGGAAGACCAAAGGAAGGCCTGTCATGGGATTTGAATTTGGCCATCTTGTGCGTTTATAGAGAAGACCAAAAGCTGCAAAGGTAAACACTTCCAATAGTACGTCTGTGTTGGTCTGAGCACTTTGACTGAACTTTACTGCAGAGACATTTTGCACAGCATTTGTTTCTTAAACTTTGGTTTACATACCCCATGGCCCCATCAGGAAGAACCCCCAGAAAAGTGTCATGTAGAAGTAGTAATAATTCATACAATTTACCAAGTCTGCAAATTCATATGATATTGCACAAGCATACTCGTACAAAATTCTACGACTTTTACTCCTACTGCTGTCATTGGCCATTGCCTCAACTCCCAAGCAGATTGTGCCCATTGTAAGAGTGTTTATATCATAAAGTTTATATTAAGCATGTATTCTTTATTAATCTTTACAAATTTGTGCCTTCTCTTCCTGTTCCAACAGTATGTGATATCTGTCCACACTTCATAGTCTGCCTTTCTTTCCATGTTGATTTTTATTGAACACATCTGTCTTAGAAGCAAGAGTCTGGAAATGCTAGTTTAAATTGTCACGTGACAAATCAGATCTTCAGTTAATTTGGCCAAATCAGATAAAAAATGGCACTTATTGAGGATGCACTAAAACACATAGGTTAAAAATGCATTTATATTTAGATAAAATGGAAGACATAGATTGTACTGCATGGTAGCTTGCTAATATGACCAAGAGCATAATTTATTTAAGCCCATATGTCTTACTAACAAGAAACTATGCTTCTAACAATAGGTCAAGAGCTGTAGTTCCAACCACGTAAGTTTGTGTTGCTGTTTCTGAATGTTTGTTTGAACTATGGTTTCAGGAAACACAGAATCGTTGAACAATGTTGGTAATGAGGGAACTTGTGATCATAGTTGGCTAACGATGCTTTTGAGAAACGCACCCCTGGTTGATATGTGCGTGCTCTTTCAGGAGAAGTGACCATACAAGAAATTCTGCTTTTCATGACGTCATGAAGGGCCATGCTTCCATGTCTTACTAACAAGAAACTATGCTTCTAACCATAGGTCAAGAGCTGTAGTTCCAACCACGTAAGTTTGTGTTGCTGTTTCTGAATGTTTGTTTGAACTATGGTTTCAGGAAACACAGAATCGTTGAACAATGTTGGTAATGAGGGAACTTGTGATCATAGTTGGCTAACGATGCTTTTGAGAAACGCACCCCTGGTTGATATGTGCGTGCTCTTTCAGGAGAAGTGACCATACAAGAAATTCTGCTTTTCATGACGTCATGAAGGGCCATGCTTCCGAAACCTATGAACACGGAAGGAGTGTATTTGGCCCTTTAAACTTAAAATAGGTTTTTGTCCTTTTTTTGTGTGTGATTCAATAAATGCAACCTAGGACTGGCACCACAACTTGCCTGCTGACACTGCTTGAGGAAAAGACCTACAATCCTTAGAGGACATGAAGAGACAATAACACTCTTAACTCATTAAGGACGTTGCTTGTTTCAGTGGAATTGTAGAGAAGCATGGAATGCAAGTATATGGTTGTATAACAGCTGTAAAGTGTACCTTTTGCACTTACAATATTTAAAAATACTGTCCAGAAATATTTGTAACCTTAATATTACTTTGACTTTCTTTCTAGGTTGACACTGAATTTTCCAAGCTTACAGATGTGAAAGAAGACTTGTTCATCAGGAAGTGGGAAGGAACCAAAGAAGTAGCATTTTTGGAGAAGAACATGGACATCAGTCACTTATAAGAGAAAGCAGACAGTCAGAATAATGGTATATTTTCTGCCTCTATGTGACATGCACACATTTCTAAAAGTAATTTGATCATTTCAAAAAGAATCTTGTTTTAAAGAGCATTTGCATGATTCTCCACCATTTTCCACCCAATGGCATCTGGGAAAAGTGTTGCCGGCAGTAAATGCTGAGGGAATTCTGCTGTCTTACCTGTTGGAGTTGGTGCCAGTATGCATTGTCAATGTGTTTGCTTTTAATAAACAAAGTTGTTGCTCAAGCAGAAACATTTTCTGATACTTTTCATTTTTGTAGCCTGGTGCCAGCATGACCTCCTTACTGCATGAGTCCATGAAAGGGTCCCTGACGTCAGCTCAGCTGGTTTCCATTGGTTCACTTGGACATGGAGCCCAGTATGTAACTGTGGTGAAGAATAATTATTTTGCCCTTCATCTCGATCTGTGTCAACTATCATTGAGATTGTCTGTCTGTCTTTTGACCAGTTTTTTTTTTTAATAATTGTTTTAAGAGCAGAATGCATTAGATCAATGCATGAACTATATTTGCGTGATGGTTATTTATATGTTTTGAAAATGTTCAAGTTCAAGTATATTTCTGTTTGTAAGAACATGTTGGAGTACATGTTGCTGGTAATTTAGGCTACGTGTTGTGAAATTGCAGACAACATTCTATTTGACAGCGCCTAATGGATACAGTGCCTTACAAAAGTATTCATTTTTTTAATATTTTGCTTCCTTGTGTTAAACTCCTTTAAATTACTTTTTCCACATCAATCTATACTCCATACACCATATTGATAAAGCAAAAACAGAATTGTCACAACTTTGTAAATTTATAAAAATAAAAAAAAACTGGAATAAGTACATTGCATAAGTATATATAATTAAATATTTAGCTGAAGCACCTTTACAGTCTCAAGTCTTTTTTGTTTAATGTGACAAGCTTTGCTTATCAGCATTTGGCAATTATCTGTTATTCTTCTCCTCACCTCTTCAACTCTCAAGATCTGTCAGGTTGGATGGGGGCAGATGCACATTTTTAGGTTTCTCCAGAAATACTTGATTGGGTTCAAGCTTAGGCCAAGCTCAAGGACATTCGCAGAGTTGTCTATAAGCCACTCTTGCTGTGTGCTTAGGGTTATTGTCCTGTTGGAAGTTAAACCTTCTGCCCAGTCTGAGGTTCTGAATGCTCTGGACTGGGTTTTCATTAAGGCTGTCTCAATATTTTGGTGCACTGAGCTTGTCTTCTAATCTGATGAGTCCCTCAGTCCCTGCCACTGAAAAAACAGCCCCACAGCATGAGGCTGCTATCAGCACACTTTACTTTTGGGGTGGTACTCTGTAGGCGATGAGCAGAGCTGGTTTCCTTCAAACATGATGCTTAGAATTGAGGTTCATCAGACCAGAGAATCTTGTTTCTCAGAGTTTGAGAATCCTTTAGGAGCTTTTTTGCAAATTCCAAGTGTGTTTTCATGTGTCTTCACTGAAGAGAGTATTGAGTCTTGCCACACCGCCATAAAGCCCAGATCGGTGGAGCGTTGCAGTGATGTTTGTCCTTCTGTAGGTTTCTTCCATCTGCATATATGATCATGTAGCTCAACTAGAGTGACCATCAGGTTCTTGGTCACCAGTCTAGACAAGGCCCTTCTCCATCAATTGCCCAGTTTGGCCAGGAGGCCAGCTCTAGGAAGAGTCCTGGTTGTTTCAAATTTCTTCCATTAAGGTTAACAGAGACTAAATGCTTCTGTGACCCTTCAATTAAGCAGAATTTTTTTCTGAACTCTTCCCCAGATATGTGGCTTGATGCAAACCTGTTTCTGAGCTCCACAGGCAGTTCTTTTGACCCAAGGGCTTGGTCTTTGCTCTGATATGCATTATCAGCTGTTAGACCTTTTATTAAGGCGTGTGTGCCTTTCCAAATCATACCTATTCAATTGAATTTGCCACAAGTTAACTTCACTGAAAAGTGTAGTAACAGCAATATGAATGCTCCTGAGCAAAATGTCAATGGTCCCAGATGAATACTTATGCAATGGAATCATTTAAGTTTTTTATTTTTAATAAATTTGCAAAGATGTTAAAAACCTGTTTTTTGTTTTACCATTATGGTGTATGGAGTGTAGACTGATGTGGAAAAAAAAGTAATTTAAAGCAGTTTAACATACGGCAGTAACATAACAAAATGTGAACAAATTAAGGGGTATGAATATTTTCGCATGGCACTGTGCATGTATACTGTAAGAATCTATAGTCTGCCCCGACCCAGATTCCACTCCACAATATATGTTTGATCATGCTCATTTCCCAAAATGGCTTAATTATTATAGAGAAGAAGAAAGTCAACAGTTATGTTGTTTCTGGACCATTCGGGATGATCACATCCTAAGCAAATGGTGACCAACTGTAGAATGGGAGAGGGTGTGGGACACCGATAACCCCCTCAGACAAAGGGGTGTCAGAACTTAATTAACATACAGACTACAGCTGTTACAACAGGAGCAACTTCATTTACATTAAACTGTTATTGTATAAAAGGTTTGAGTTTAGGATATTCTGGGTTCATTCCGACTC
>NW_015506284.1:196074-201709 GCF_001515645.1 Sinocyclocheilus grahami
GATTTGTTACTTATATTAAAACACAAAGTGTCAGCCTTCTGTCAACGTTATGATAAAGTACTACAAACAATAAATGTGTTTTTACACTTCTAAATTTGTGGTGAGATAACTATATTTGTCTCAGTTCAAGCAGCATGTGAATCAATTATATTTTACTCTTTAATATTTGCAGCACAAAATAAACATGAATAAATATTTGAATGCATGTTGAAAAAATAAGAACAATTTAATACTAACAAATGTTTCATGAAATCAATCATTTAGAGTTTCAAAAAACGTCAATAAGTCTACCTTTTATTGCTGTTTTTTATGTTAAATGTGAAGAATGACAGGTTGGATGCCACAGACTTTTTATTTTATTTATTTATTTATTTAATTATTTCATTTCAAAGTACTGAAAGCATTCTATATTAGATATATTTATCATGTCTGTGAGGAGGCAAGTATTCGCTGAGTTTTAATTCATCATTGTGAAGCGCTCCTGCTCAAGCCCAAGACGACAGAAAGCGCATCCTGTTTGTTTTCCTTAATTATTTTACAAAAGCACAGGTTTTTGTTGATATTGTTTGTGAGTGCACACATATAAAAGTAGACCCTTTACAATTCCAAATGATGTATTACTCTTACTTTTATGAGCAAATATGACGGCGTATGTTAAGTTTCCACTCTTAAGAAAAAAAGGCAAGTGATCACGCTGGCGCCTCCATGTCCTGCAAAGCATGCTTCAGCTTCCACTCTCCGCACAAACGACTGTATATGCATCTAACAGCACACATTTATCTAGGTTAAATTTTTTTATTATAATTGTGAATTGCATGAAGTGTTTTATGTCTATAGATTTTATTTTAGGCAAGTTATAGAGAAGAAGAAAGTCAACAGTTATGTTGTTTCTGGACCATTCGGGATGATCACATCCTAAGCAAATGGTGACCAACTGTAGAATGGGAGAGGGTGTGGGACACCGATAACCCCCTCAGACAAAGGGGTGTCAGAACTTAATTAACATACAGACTACAGCTGTTACAACAGGAGCAACTTCATTTACATTAAACTGTTATTGTATAAAAGGTTTGAGTTTAGGATATTCTGGGTTCATTCCGACTCCGTTGAACCCAAGGTACTACATGTACTTTGTCACTGCTATGCTGCAATAAACATCTTCGAGAACTTCAACGTCCTCATCACTTTTTCTTACAATTTAATTCAATTTACATAAAATGTCACTTAATATTTACATATTATTCCTGTAAAAATAGGAAAACTTTTTTTTTAACCACAGATCATTCAGTCAAAGTGTTTTTATTAGCAATGGCGTAGCAAGTCAGCCCAGGGCCCATATGCAAAAAAATGTGTATGGGCCCCCCCAAACGTTATTGGCTCCAACTCAGTTAACTTATTGTTGATTTTTCTGAAGTGATTAACCTTAGGTGTATTCACAAGTTTTATTTACGGTATAAATGCTTGGAAATGATATTTAACATTTTCAAGTCCATTCATCATTTGTAGCACGCAAGCCACCCAATAATCGCAATAAGCTTTGTGATTTGTTACTTATATTAAAACACAAAGTGTCAGCCTTCTGTCAACGTTATGATAAAGTACTACAAACAATAAATGTGTTTTTACACTTCTAAATTTGTGGTGAGATAACTATATTTGTCTCAGTTCAAGCAGCATGTGAATCAATTATATTTTACTCTTTAATATTTGCAGCACAAAATAAACATGAATAAATATTTGAATGCATGTTGAAAAAATAAGAACAATTTAATACTAACAAATGTTTCATGAAATCAATCATTTAGAGTTTCAAAAAACGTCAATAAGTCTACCTTTTATTGCTGTTTTTTATGTTAAATGTGAAGAATGACAGGTTGGATGCCACAGACTTTTTATTTTATTTATTTATTTATTTAATTATTTCATTTCAAAGTACTGAAAGCATTCTATATTAGATATATTTATCATGTCTGTGAGGAGGCAAGTATTCGCTGAGTTTTAATTCATCATTGTGAAGCGCTCCTGCTCAAGCCCAAGACGACAGAAAGCGCATCCTGTTTGTTTTCCTTAATTATTTTACAAAAGCACAGGTTTTTGTTGATATTGTTTGTGAGTGCACACATATAAAAGTAGACCCTTTACAATTCCAAATGATGTATTACTCTTACTTTTATGAGCAAATATGACGGCGTATGTTAAGTTTCCACTCTTAAGAAAAAAAGGCAAGTGATCACGCTGGCGCCTCCATGTCCTGCAAAGCATGCTTCAGCTTCCACTCTCCGCACAAACGACTGTATATGCATCTAACAGCACACATTTATCTAGGTTAAATTTTTTTATTATAATTGTGAATTGCATGAAGTGTTTTATGTCTATAGATTTTATTTTAGGCAAGTCATGTTGATTTGAGAAGGCTAAATTCATATAAAAACATATATGCTCAACTCAGTCCGCCGCTGGCCGCTTGGTCCTTACATTAAAAAATAAAATAAAATAAAAAATATTTCAAACATATTTCTAAATTAACTTAATAAATAAACAAAAAGAAATATAACAACTTTGCCATTAAAAACCAAAACTGGACTAGCCTATTTGCTGCAACAGCAGCTGTGTAAAGGGAAAGAAAGAGAGAGAGAGAAAAAAGACACGGGCTCGAGTCAGACTCGGTCCGAGAATATTCTGATAAGCTGTCGGAAAGGCCGGCCCGTGCAGGGCTCTATTCATTCCCTCGTTTCAATTAAAGGTTCCCCCTCGGCTCGGCGGGCCCACAATAAGCCCCGGGCCCATATGCACCTGCATACCCTGCATAAAAGACACTACGCCCCAGCTACCATTGAAGTGAGGGTTAAAGTTAGGTTTTTAAGGTCAAATAATAGTATTTGTGTTGTGACAATCAGAAGCGTTTGGATCCATTTGCAGCTTTTATTTAGAATAGTCAAAGAATACAGGGTCAGATAGAAGACAGAAGCAAGACAGAACAGCAGGGGCTTGGACAGAGACAGAGTCGAATACCAGGCGACAGATCAGGGCAGGTGGCTAGCAGCAGCTGTGTAAAGGGAAAGAAAGAGAGAGAGAGAAAAAAGACACGGGCTCGAGTCAGACTCGGTCCGAGAATATTCTGATAAGCTGTCGGAAAGGCCGGCCCGTGCAGGGCTCTATTCATTCCCTCGTTTCAATTAAAGGTTTGTAGCACGCAAGCCACCCAATAATCGCAATAAGTTTGGGATTTGTTACTTATATTAAAACACAAAGTGTCAGCCTTCTGTCAACGTTATGATAAAGTACTACAAACAATAAATGTGTTTTTACACTTCTAAATTTGTGGTGAGATAACTATATTTGTCTCAGTTCAAGCAGCATGTGAATCAATTATATTTTACTCTTTAATATTAGCTCGGCGGGCCCACAATAAGCCCCGGGCCCATATGCACCTGCATACCCTGCATAAAAGACACTACGCCCCAGCTACCATTGAAGTGAGGGTTAAAGTTAGGTTTTTAAGGTCAAATAATAGTATTTGTGTTGTGACAATCAGAAGCGTTTGGATCCATTTGCAGCTTTTATTTAGAATAGTCAAAGAATACAGGGTCAGATAGAAGACAGAAGCAAGACAGAACAGCAGGGGCTTGGACAGAGACAGAGTCGAATACCAGGCGACAGATCAGGGCAGGTGGCTAGCAAACACAGTCCAGGTGAAACAATCCAAGATCGGGGTAGGCAGAGAACAATCAGATAAACAGGAAACGGTCCAAGATCAAGTACAAAGAAAGAAAATTTATTTATTTAATTATTTCATTTCAAAGTACTGAAAGCATTCTATATTAGATATATTTATCATGTCTGTGAGGAGGCAAGTATTCGCTGAGTTTTAATTCATCATTGTGAAGCGCTCCTGCTCAAGCCCAAGACGACAGAAAGCGCATCCTGTTTGTTTTCCTTAATTATTTCAGGAAACGGTCCAAGATCAAGTACAAAGAAAGAAAATACGGGTATAACGCTCAGAAATGACAGCCAGGGTAAATCAAGACTTTGCAGAGAGTCTGTGTGTGTGAGTGGCTTATATGTGTGTGTGTAAATTAGGTGCAGGTGTGGATGAGCAATCAGTCCCAGTTATGAGGGGTGTTGGGAATTGGAGTCTGAATGGGAATGGTTAATATTCAGGAGACGGTTCCCTCTGGTGGTGCGAAGGAGGTGGTACGGGAGCCTCCTCTGTAACAGAGCCCTCCCCCTGCGAGCTGCTCCTGACGTGAGGAAGCACACGACGCTGGGGTCTTCCACGGGGTCGAGGGGCCGGTTTCTCCGGATGTCACCGTGAACCGAAACCTTGTGAAAAACAATGCCAATCTGGCCTGTCGGGGGTTTAGACGCTTAGCTGAGCACAGATACTCAAGATTTTTATGCTCCCTGCAGCCAATGACGCCATTCTTCAAGCGCTAACTTTATAGCAAGAAGTTCATGGTTGCCCACGTCGTAATTCCATTCCGCGGCTGTGAGTTTGCAGGAGAAAAAGGCACACGGATACATCTTCGCTGGTGAACCATGACGTTGAGACAGTATTGCCCCTACCCCCGTGTTAGAAGTGTCGACCTCCACAATGAACTCACTTTCTGGGTCGGGGTGTCGAAGAATGGGTACGGAAGTGAACCGAATCTTTAGTTCGTTGAATGCTTGACGTGGCTCTGGTGACCAAATCAATCTAGCAGCGTGACATTTAGTCATGGTTGCTAGAGGGGCGGCGATTGCACTGAAGTCTCTGATAAATCGCCTGTAGAAATTTGCAAACCTTAGGAAGCGTTGTAATTCTTTGACTGTCTGGGGTTGTGGCCATTCCAGGACTGCTTTGACCTTCCTTTTGTCCATTGCTACCCCCTCCTGGCTGATCACGTAACCGAAGAACGAGGTGCTGGTTTGATGGAATTCACACTTTTCAGCTTTGGCGTAAAGTTGGTATTGCATGAGGCGTTTCAGCACTGATCTGACTTGACGAATGTGTTCCTCCAGAGGGTTTGAATAAATCAATATATCGTCAATGTGTCACGGAAGATGTCGGTCTTGAACGACTGAAAGACTGACGGACTGTTGGCAAGGCCGAAGGGCATAACCAAGTATTCATAGTGCCCACTAGTGGTCGAGAATGCCGTTTTCCATTCATCTCCCTCTCGGATACGAATCAGGTTATAGGCATTGCGTAGATCTAGCTTGGTGTAATACTTGGCCCGGCGAAGCTGTTCTAGCGCGGCTGGGACTAGGGACAATGGATAACGGAACTTAATGGTGGTATCGTTGAGGCCACGGTAATCAATGCATGGCCGCAAACTTCCATCCTTTTTATTTACGAAGAAGAACCCGGCTGAAGCGGGAGAGGTTGAGGGTCGGATGAATCCTTTAGCTAATTCCTCCTCGATGTAGAGTCTCATGGCTTCGGATTCTGGTTGTGATAACGGGAAGATTCTACCTTTGGGAGGATTGGCACCGGGTGTTAAGTCTATGGCACAGTTGACAGAACGGTGAGTGGGGAGCTGAGATGCTTTCTGTTTACTGAACGCCTCGGTGAGATCAGAGTATTCTGGTGGCAGGTTCAGATTTTCTGGGCTCTGAACAGGCGGGGAAGGTGCATGACTGGAAGCTCGGGGAA
>NW_015506284.1:204864-208792 GCF_001515645.1 Sinocyclocheilus grahami
CCATGTCCTGCAAAGCATGCTTCAGCTTCCACTCTCCGCACAAACGACTGTATATGCATCTAACAGCACACATTTATCTAGGTTAAATTTTTTTATTATAATTGTGAATTGCATGAAGTGTTTTATGTCTATAGATTTTATTTTAGGCAAGTCATGTTGATTTGAGAAGGCTAAATTCATATAAAAACATATATGCTCAACTCAGTCCGCCGCTGGCCGCTTGGTCCTTACATTAAAAAATAAAATAAAATAAAAAATATTTCAAACATATTTCTAAATTAACTTAATAAAGGTTTAGACGCTTAGCTGAGCACAGATACTCAAGATTTTTATGCTCCCTGCAGCCAATGACGCCATTCTTCAAGCGCTAACTTTATAGCAAGAAGTTCATGGTTGCCCACGTCGTAATTCCATTCCGCGGCTGTGAGTTTGCAGGAGAAAAAGGCACACGGATACATCTTCGCTGGTGAACCATGACGTTGAGACAGTATTGCCCCTACCCCCGTGTTAGAAGTGTCGACCTCCACAATGAACTCACTTTCTGGGTCGGGGTGTCGAAGAATGGGTACGGAAGTGAACCGAATCTTTAGTTCGTTGAATGCTTGACGTGGCTCTGGTGACCAAATCAATCTAGCAGCGTGACATTTAGTCATGGTTGCTAGAGGGGCGGCGATTGCACTGAAGTCTCTGATAAATCGCCTGTAGAAATTTGCAAACCTTAGGAAGCGTTGTAATTCTTTGACTGTCTGGGGTTGTGGCCATTCCAGGACTGCTTTGACCTTCCTTTTGTCCATTGCTACCCCCTCCTGGCTGATCACGTAACCGAAGAACGAGGTGCTGGTTTGATGGAATTCACACTTTTCAGCTTTGGCGTAAAGTTGGTATTGCATGAGGCGTTTCAGCACTGATCTGACTTGACGAATGTGTTCCTCCAGAGGGTTTGAATAAATCAATATATCGTCAATGTGTCACGGAAGATGTCGGTCTTGAACGACTGAAAGACTGACGGACTGTTGGCAAGGCCGAAGGGCATAACCAAGTATTCATAGTGCCCACTAGTGGTCGAGAATGCCGTTTTCCATTCATCTCCCTCTCGGATACGAATCAGGTTATAGGCATTGCGTAGATCTAGCTTGGTGTAATACTTGGCCCGGCGAAGCTGTTCTAGCGCGTCTGGGACTAGGGGCACTGGATAACGAAACTTAATGGTGATATCGTTGAGGCCACGGTGTAGCAAATCAGCTCAAAGGGGAAATATTAATAATTAATCATAATTAGTTATAATTAATTATAAATATTTAGATCTGCTGTAAGCATTCATTTGACCTCTCAGTGTCAACTGTCTGTTAATTCTAAGAACGTTAATTTCCTGGTTAAGGAAAATAACTTTCTTACTGTACAATACTACTCAGAGCATGTAGCAAAAATCTGCATGATTAGGGACTCCAGTTATGAGCAAACAATGAACAACGTCAAGTGTGATACAAGTAAGACTTTATTAACTACATAAACACTTAAACTAGTCGAACATATACACACACACACACACACACAAGCTTAGGCAGTAAAGAGAAGAGAAATAAAAACATGAAGCTATGGTACCATTTGATATTCAGCAGTTCTACAGCCTGAAGGAAACATCAATTTCTTAGTTCAAACACACCTGATACTGAAAATGATACTTAATATATCAATTAATAAAACTAAGTTTAATACTTGCACGTCTCGCCTAGTTGAAAGGAGTCCTGATACTCTATGGGGCTCCAGTAGGTTACCTGAAGTTAGGTGATGAGGAAGAACCATTTTGAGTCAGAGGATCTTGGTGAATGGAAAGTCAAGGCCGAAGCCTGGCGCAAACTTAGGGGGTCCTTAGGAGCGTTCTAGCTCACATCCTCATCTTCTCAGAATCGAACAGAACCGCAGACTGAAGGCGGGTCACTGATGTGAGTCCTTTAAGGTCTGACAAGATTCACGCCTCTCAGGATGGGGTTGTCCAATGAGAAGGGCTGAAATTCCAAGCGGGAGGTTGGAAATACTGGGGAGTTTTATGACTCTTTGTCTCTAAGCATGGTATTTTGCATATTTAATTCGATTGGGTGTTGATGCACAAACTAATAAAGATTCTTAGAACATTAATATGTTGCATAGTGTAAGGATCCACCCGCCAGCCCAAAAAGCGAAATCCAGTGGCCTGGTCGAAGGTTTAATGCGTATCCGGTCTTTTACTTGCGCTTCTGAATGTATCAGGACTTAGTTTCAATTTTGTCTAGCTCCGTTTTCAATCTGACTCCAATTTCACGTGATCATTAAATTTAGGCAATATTTCTAATCAAAAGCTGATCACAGATATCGATTGTTTATTAATTTAGATATTTGAGTATTCTGTAAATACCATACTTTCAATTATTCGTTCATCAGGGACCCAATGCCGCTCAGAGATACGCGCCCCGGGTTTGCGGTAAACTCACGGACGCAAACTAGCCAGTCTGATATTAGTCAGAGGGTGTAATAAGTTAACTAATACCTTTTTGTCGGTTGCCTACTGCTCACTCATACAAAAAGTGTACTTGATTTAGCCACTTCCATACATCTTGCTAAGTCAGTGATAGACAGAAATCAAAAGGTCTTCGGATGACGTGGCTGCTGCTCCTTTCATTCACGAGCCTTCAGTTTGTACTATCCTGGACACAAATTTACGGTAGCATTAGCATCCTATGATTTACTGGTCATAATTAATTCCGGAGAAGTTCAGAATAAATCAAATATAACAATTTATTATTAGTCAGGTATAATTGTATCATGCCAATTACATAATGAAATAATGTAAGCCAATTTAGAAAGGATAATGCAATTGTGAAACATATTGTATCCGCGTGGCAACATGGTTTACTGTAGCTATATGGAAAATAGCCAAGTGTTCCATGCAGGAGACAAACAAATTTTACATAGTCATACATGTAACAGTCATCCTAATTTAACACAAGACACACGGTCTAAAATGCATAGCATCAACAACCTTTTACCTAAGTATTTCAAAGAACACTTCTTTGAAATACTGACAAGATGGCGGTGCGTTCACACGCTGCGGCTTCTCTCTCTCCCGACAGAACGGTGTTTTCGTGTTTTTTGTCTTGTGAGTCGCAGTGTTTTTGTACGCATTCGTTGCGTCTATTTGTTTCTAAGCGCGCATATAGTCGTGAGTTTCTGCTCGATGTCGGCAGAACCACATTTTTAGAGTTAAACTCAGCGCACGCCGAAGAGCTGCGGGATCTCGGTCTGCTCCGGAGGCCCACACCATCACCGACCCCCACTGCTGCATCTCGCCCACAGCGGAGGCGCCACAAGCGGCGCGAGAGGAAGCAGAAGAGGGGTAAGCGCGGAGGTATCCGGGCTAGGCTAGCGGCTAACCCACACAAGCCGGCTATCTCCACCATCGTACTGGCTAACGTACGCTCTTTGGACAATAAACTGGACTACATCCGACTACTACGCTCAACTCAGAGGACTGTAAGAGACTGTTGTGTTTTTGTGTTCACGGAAACATGGCTCAACAACAGCGTTCCGGACTGCGCTATTCATCTCGATCAGCTGACATGCTATCGAGCGGACAGAGCTCGCGTCGAGGGAGGTAAGACCCGCGGCGGAGGGCTTTGTGTTTACATCAATGATGCGTGGTGCCGCGATGCTGTTGTGGTCTGCAAACACTGCTCACCCCTGGTGGAGTTTATGATTATTAAGTGCCGGCCGTTCTATCTACCGAGGGAATATACAGCCATACTGCTCGTTGCTGTATACATCCCTCCCAGCTCCAACAACAGCAACAGGAGCGAGGCACTAAATGAACTGTACCAGCACATCAGTGAGCAGCAGACAGCCCACCCTGATGCTTTTCTCATCTTGGCTGGGGATTTCAACCACGCAGACTTAA
>NW_015506284.1:209039-218413 GCF_001515645.1 Sinocyclocheilus grahami
TTGTATTTTGTATTTAATCTGTATTTATGTTATCTGTATGCACCCAAGGGTCTGAGAGTAACGCAATTTCAATTCTCTGTGTGTATGTGCTGTACATGTGGAAGAATTGACAATAAAGCAGACTTGACTTGACTTGACTTGACTTACAGCAAAGTAATCAAGTGTTTTTAAAAGAATAAACTCAACTAGCCAATGTTCACATGTAGTAGCACAAACAACTATACAGTGTGCTCTATGCACACAATGTGTTTAACACAATTACATTTTTGAATCGTACCTGACAGCAGAGAGACACACAGCAGCTAGAGTTCTGGTGCAGAGCTCCAGAGACTCTCACACACTGCATGGGGGTTTTTCTGACTACAGAATCCCCCAGACTGATTTGCAACATTCCCTTAAATACTACCAGAACAAAAACAAAGAAATATTTAAATCAGTTGTAAAAACATAAAAGACCTTTCGGTCTTTTAGGTTCCCGTGCTCCAGGGTTGCACCTGGCTGGAGGTAGATAAACATTCCCACAGGCCTAAAGGGGGACACACCCCCTCCTCAGCAGAACATAATTCTACAAAGGTTTTGAATCTTTCTCATAATATAAATGACTACTGTGAAATTGAAACCAATTTACCAATCGCACAAATACCTTTAAAATGACACCAAACATGAAAAGTTTACGATCATGAATCCTGAAGATATAGTAAATGTTTTATGTGAGCATAGCAACTTGAGCTCTTGGCATTTCTCTGTCAACTTTTAGTGACCTGGACCATGTGCCCAGGGGGGAAGGATGGGTGAAGGGACTGAAGAGCAGATGGTCTTTCTTCCAGATCTTCCTATCTTGATCAATCCCATTGTTTCTGAGTGTTTGGCTTTACGAGGAGATCAAAACCCAGTGTTTTGTGGTATGGCATTTGCATTGCGAGAGTGTTTGGCTTCACAAATAATTTATTTTATAAGGAAATAATTTCACTCCTTTCAATAGGTATCAGCATGTAATATGCACTCTCAATTAGATCATCCGAAGATGAATTCATAGAGACCAAACATGATATAGGTGAGGTTATATTAACTAGTGGTCTATCATAACATGCATAAAACAGCATACACTACAACAGACAATATACAAGAACAGTAATGGTATACACAATGAGCTGAAGGATATGCGTGTTCATTCAAAGAAATGTTTTCCTATGAATTAATTAGAGAACAGTCCATTTCTCTGGGCATTATGTGTCTTTCCTATGAGGAAAATGAGTGAGTTGCTCTGCCCTGTCACGGTGCAGGGTGCCTTTTTGGCTTCCCCTGCAGTCTGTGTTGTCCTGTCATGTTCGGTAGCTCGTGGTCTGGGCAATCAGCGCTGATCTTGCAGCAGGGGTTCGTGGATCCCGAGCTGACTCTCCCTCACCTGTCGCTCATTCCCCCACTCCCTTATATGTCTCTGCCTTTCTGTCCTTCGTCGTGAGTAGATTGTTTTGTCCTTGCTCGTGTTTTGTGTACCTTGAGTGCAAGCATCAGTGTCTGAGTTCTCCTGTGCTTAAGGACTCGTAGTACGGAGATCCGGCAGCTCGAGTGGTCCGCAGTGTCTGCCAGCCAGCTCTGGAATCTCCGCTCACCTGAGCAACAATTAACTATTGTTTATGTTATTTTGTGTTTTGTGGCGAGAATAAAGAGCCTCCTTTCTCACTACTCTACATCTGAGTCCTCTATCTATCCTAGACCCTGATATGCCCACATTCCTTTGGGAAATAAAACCAGTGATATCAGCATTGGTTGCCATGGAACTAGATGCCTGTTCTGCCTTTCTGAGGTGTTAGATGCATTTCGGGGGAAGGGTCCGTAGACCCTCGTAATTGGCCCTTTGGTTAGGTGAGGGGGCGTTAGATATTATTTGTTAAATATAACAAAAGTTGTGTGTCTGATTGGTCCAAATACTACAACGGTAATCAATGCACGGCCGCAAACCTCCATCCTTTTTCTTTACAAAGAAGAACCCGACTGAAGCGGGAGAGGTCGAGGGTCGGATGAATCCTTTAGCTAATTCCTCCTCGATGTGGAGTTTCATGGCTTCAGATTCTGGTTGTGATAATGGGAAAATTCTACCTTTAGGAGGAGTGGTGCCGGGCGTTAAGTCTATGGCACAGGCGACAGAACGATGAGTGGGGAGCTGAGATGCTTTCTTTTTACTGAACGCCTCGGTGAGATCAGAGTACTCTGGGTGTAGGTTCAGGTTGTCTGTGCTCTGAACAGGTGGGGAAAGTGCATGACTGGAAGCTCAGGGAATCTTTGAGAGACAATGATATTGGCATGTAGCGTCCCACTGAAGAATTTGTCCTTCTCTCCAAGAGATACATGGATTATGTGTGCGCAGCCATGGTAATCTGAGAATAATAGAGTGATTGGGCGAGTGGATGATGTAGAATCGGATGAATTCAGAGTGCATGGTTCCCATTTGCAACTTGACTTCTTCTGTGATGCGTAGAACCTTTCCCTCTCTGAGAGGGCGGCTGTCTAGCGCCTCCACTGCCATGGGAGAGTTACAGGGGGTTAGTTTCAGTTTATGTTGCAGAGCGAAATCATATGACACAAAATTACCAGCTGCTCCAGAATCTAACAGAGCAGTAGTGGTAATTATTTTGTCTTGAATACATAATTTGACCAGTAACTTAATGCTTGATGCAGAAGTTGAAATACGAGTATTGACACTCACCAATCGAAAACTGGAAGATGGACTGACAGGGGAGGATATTTTCATGTGTCCGGCTTGACCGCAATAGAGGCAAAGTTGTTTCTGCATGCGGCGTTCTCGTTCCTCGGAAGTGAGGTGAGGGAATCCTAGTTGCATGGGTTCGGCTGAGGTAGTGGTTTCAGGCGTGTAATGGGGCGTGGCTCGAGTTGAGCGTCGAGAGCGGATCAGATTGTAAATTTGGATAGCGAGTTCAATGAACTCACTCAAACTCTTTTCCTCATCCTGGCAGGCCAGTTCAGACTGAAGCTCTAAATTCAATCCCCTCCGAAACAAGAGCTTTAGCGTGTCCTCTACCCATGTAGTCTGAGCCGCGAGGGTTCAAAAGGACAGGGCGTACTCAGTGGCCGATTTTCTCCCTTGAGAGAGAGTTAACAGTTGATCACCCGCACTCCTCCCTCGGCTGGATGTTCGAAAACATCGTGGAAATGTTGAAGGAATGCATCGAAGGTGGGAAATGATGAACCATCCATCCTCCAGACAGCGGTGACCCACTCCAGCGCCTTCCCAGTGACAGCGGTGACCCACTCCAGCGCCTTCCCAGTGAGTAAGGAGCAAATGAATGAAAGCAATGCGGCTAGAGTCTGTGGGGTACAGCGAGGGCTGTTGGCTAACAAAAAGCGAGCACTGGAGTAGGAAGCCTTTGCATCTGGCGGGTTCACCATCAAATTTTTGGGGGAAAGCAAGTCGTGAAGTGATTGGGGGTGTCTGAGCAGGTGGAAGGCTACTGCGGATAGGCGGCTGCTGAGAGGCGGCTTCGGGTGACGATATGCTGAGTCCTTGCAGTGCTTTGACCAGCTCCTCGGTTAAAGTAGTAAGCCAGTTTAACTGGTGTTGGTGCATGGCGAGCTGTGAGGCTGGTGCAGTTAGCTCTGTGGATAGTTGCACGAATGCTGCTGGATCGCTGTTTGGCGAAGTCTTCTGTTGTGACAAGTCAGAAGTGTTTGGATCCATTTGCAGCTTTTATTTAGAATAGTCAAAGAACACAGGGTCAGGGTCAAGACAGAACAACAGGGGCTTGGACAGAGACAGAGTCGAATACCAGGCGAGAGATCAGGGCAGGCGGCTAGCAAACACAGTCCAGGTGAAACAATCCAAGATCGGGGCAGGCAGAGAACAATCAGATAAACAGGAAACGGTCCAAGATCAAGTACAAATAAAGAAAACAGGGGTATAACGCTCAGAAATGACAGCCATGGCAAATCAAGACTTCGCAGCGAGTCTGTGTGTGTGAGTGGCTTATATGTGTGTGTGTGTAAATGAGGTGCAGGTGTGGATGAGCAGTCAGTCCCAGGTATGAGGGGTGATGGGAATTGGAGTCCGAATGGGAATGGTTACTATTCAGGAGACGGTTCCCTCTGGTGGTGCGGAGGAGGTGGTACGGGAGCCTCCTCTGTAACAATTTGTACATACAGTACATGTACTGTAAATTATACATTGTTTCTTTTACTACTCTTTTAACATTTTCTTGCAAATAAATGCTATATTTTAATCATTATTTGGTAAATTATTTGTTTTCTGCGATGGTAGGTTTAGGGTAGGGTTATGCTGCGTTCCAGACAACTCAGATTTAGGATATTTCCCATTTCAACATTAATTACCAAATAGCCTACTTTTAATGTTACTGTAATGTTTAAATCCAGACGTTACTTCTGGGTATGTGGTACATCCGAGTTGTCTGGAACGCAGCAGTATTTTTTATTTTTTTTGGAATGCAGCATTAGTGGTGTGTGTGTGTGTGTGTGTGTGTGCATGTGCACTCATGATGACACAGATTCAAATTTGCTGTCAATTTAGCTAACAATGGTTGGCTGAGCTGTTTCTGTATCGTAAGACACGACAGCGATGGAATGGCATGCAAATTAATTGAATTTATTTCAGGCTATCCATTCGTAAATGTGTGAGAAAATAACACGCTCTTTCTTCAGTGAGCCTGTTTCCCCAACTACAACACATTCTGACAATACTATACAGCAGACATCATGACAACCGACTGAGGTAAGTCTTTCATATAACATATATTATATAGTGTGGCTACACATTTGTGTTAAGTGTAGTTTAGAAGCTAAAATTAGCATTTCTGAATGGTGTTCAGTCAAATAATGGCACTTTTCCACTGGATGGTACAACTCGGCTCGGCACGGCTCAGTACGGTACGGCACACTTCGGCTCGGCACGGTTTGCGTTTCCACTGCAGTTCAGTACCGCTTTAGAGTGGGCGGGATTATTCACATGCCGTTATATTTGCACCGCCTCTACTACCACGACTCCTAAAAAAAACTTTTCCAGCTCTCGCTGGATCCGCTCCTCTGCTATCAATGAGAGGAACGTCTGTACTTCCGCAACAGAAAACAAAACTTTTTGGTTGTTAAAATAAGGTGCGCTCGTTCAAAACAGTTGTGTTCGATCCTTCGCTGGCTGTGCTGATTTAAATCTAGCGGTTCTTTTGTGTTTGTGTCGCAAGTTCAGTGACGCAGGTAGTGACGATTCTCTCCGGCCAGTCCGTGATCAGCAGAGTTTACATGTCACGTTTTGGTAACGGTACGGTTCACTTGGAACCCCAACCGAAGTGGTACTAAAAATAGTACCAGGTACCAGGTACTGTACCCAGTGGAAAACCCCCCGAAGTGAACCGTACCGAGCCGTACCGTGCAGTACCATGCAGTGGAAAAGCACCATAACTGCCGTCGATAGCTGAAGGGCAAAACACTGAAAACTGCAGCACGTTTGTAGGAAAGATCAGTTGACCTTAAAAGACTCAAAACAAGCCTTAGTAAACGTGTTATTCATATCAGAGTTCGTTCGAGTGTAACGTTATATAAAGTCTTGGGTCATCTGGAAGTACGCGCCAGTTTTTCAAACTCTTAAACGGCAGGACATTTTGAAACGCTGAACGTGGCTAACTGTATCAAAACAATGTGTTGAGAGTGAATTCAGTAGGCTGCAAGTTACACCTTATTGATTATGAATATGAACGCAACATGGTAAATCGCAAGGTAGTTGGGCACTTTTTTCCCCTTTCATATTCTCCTGTACATGTACATAGTATATTTTATTAAGAACTATACAGAATTTGGTCCTCCATTGTCACTGTCTTAAAAGAGACATATTATGCCCCTTTTTACAATATGTACTATAAGTCTCAGGTGTCCCCAGAACGTGTCTGTGAAGTTTCAGCTCAAAATACCCCACAGATCATTTATTATATCAGTTTGAAAATGCCTATTTTGAGTGGAAGCAGAAACAGGCTGTTTTCGTGCATGTCTCTTTAAATGCAAATGAGCTGCTGCTCCCAGCCCCCTTTTCTGGAATAGAGCTGCACCATTACAGCTCGTACCTGCTAAAAAACACCTGTTTTGGTTCTGATTATCATGTTTATCGCGCTGAAATAATGCGTTTTAAACCATACTAGTTTAAACTTCTAATATACGGTTTTCTGAGTGCACACGGACAGAAAACGGCTGTCACAGCATGTGAGTACTAAACTAAGTTCTCATTCACACACAAGTTTACGTTAAAAACACATGAGTTACAAAAACAGTTGGTTATGTCTGTGAAGGAAAACAGCTGGGAAAGAAATCACGTTTATATTAGATCTGTGTGGCAGCAGCAATATACAGTAAATAAATCAATAAATGCCCTGCTCTCTTGTCTCATCTGAGGCTGAAACTCTAAATAATGTTCTGTGCTCGTCTGTGCAGCCAAAGACAGAACAGTTAGCATGTTTTGCTCAAACTTTCACCATGGCATTAGAACTGGTACACCATTGTCACTTGCGAAATCAAAATGACGGCGCATGGGTGTAAACTTACAGATTAAGTGGCGGTAATATTATAATGAGATCCCTTTGCAGCGTCACAAGGGGAGCGAAATCAGACACGCTGGTTTTTTCAGACGCTTGCAGAAAAAGGCTTCCCAAAACAAAGTTACTGGGTTAATCTTTTTCACGTTTCCTTGGTTGGTAGATGCACCGGGACTCAATTATAGCACTTAAAACCTGGAAAAGTCCGATTTTCATGATATGTCACCTTTAATGCGTTAAGCGTTTTGTATTGGTTTTCTATGGGAAAACACTTAACTTGAAATTAAAAAGCGTGGCATTCACATTCTGGGCGCATTTGCTCACCTACACTTATATTATGCATGTATAAGTGCATATGATAATCTTATAAGTAATAATTTATATAATTTTTGTGTTCTGATGAGGAATGAAACCTACATCTTGAGGCCTGAGGCTGAGTAAACTGTCGTTACATATTGGATCGTTGATTATGAAAATAGCATCTATCCTGGACAGTTACACCCCTAAGTTGTAATATGATGCAGCTAAGTGAAAGTATATAATATAAATTTACTTTCTATAAATTTAGCTAAAATCACATGGCGGACCAAAACATCACTGTTAACCTTTCCTGCTCAGCTTCCAGATCATTGTCTCAATGGAACATACGCTGTAATGTGTGAGTGTAATACAAAGTATTAAAAAAGTTTTTTTTTGGTTTTAGGCCATGTGGAAAGACTGTGGAGATCTACAGCAGATAAGCATGGCAATTCAGGTGTGGAACAAGTCAACTTTTGTTATTATTATTAATAATATTATTTAAATCTGTAATCAGCATAGACAAGTGTTCTAGTGCCGTATGATAATACAACAAATTATGGATTTTCTTTTCATGCAACTCTTTCTTTCTTTCTTAATTTCTTTCTTTCTTTCTTTCTTTCTTTATTTCCTAAATGGCTCTTCTTTGTGTAGAATTTTCAGTTTCTATTTGGTAAGGGGTAAATAAATAAACCAAGGACCATTTAACCAAAATCAGTGTAAAACAGCTACATGAAAAGATGTCTGTGAATTTTATTTTATGAGGGGGAACACTTTTACAGAAATCTACATTGTATTGTAACAACAATAATTGTCATTTTAAGCAGAAGAAAAAGTAAATAGTTAAAAGTAGTGCTTTGTTTCATTAACTGGAACCATATGGATTACCTTTATGCTTTCTACATTACATTTTTGGATAATCAAAATGTTGGTATACCCACTCAGATGCATTTTATGCCTCAACAGATCTTGGACAACTTTCTAAAAAAAAACACTCCAAAAGGGATCTGCAGAAGAAAGAAAAACATCTTGGAAGGCATGAGGGTGAGTAAAACATAAGAGAATGTTCACGGCTGGGTATCCGATACTTTTTAGGCACTGACCGAATTGCCTCGAAACCATTGAGCATCAAAAAATGTATTGTTGTTCGATAACAAATTTAATACTTCAACGTCAGTGAAACAGTAAGCATGCAGAATGCTTGATGTGCCCAAATCAAGTGCTGGTGATTGGCTGTGGCCAGGCATTTTGAATGTTTACATTCATTTTTGGGTTAACTGGGATCATGAAAGCATGCAATTTGGGCCTAGAGTTAAAAATAATTTCTCCTTGAAGTATGTTATTTTTTCATAGGAAATCAAACATTGTATCAATAAAACACTTCATCAGAAAATTTTATTCATTTAATAAAAATGAATGAGTCATGCAGAGGCGGACTTAACCATTAGGCAAAGGTAGGCGACCGCCTTGGGCCCCCAAAAGCAAAGGGCCCCCTAAAATGCTTTTTATATGCGAGATGCGCATTCAGTGCGGACGCGCAAGTGGTTGCGCTGGTGTTCATTACCACGACAACCGTCTGTGCGTCCGCGTTGAACGTGCTTCTTAGCAAAAGTAGGGCGATGTAGAAAATGGGGACGGAATCCCGGAATATATTCATAAAAACGGAATTTACTGTGTAACGCGGAATGTGACGGAATGAACGGCGCAGACGTGCGTTTCGTTTGCTAGTTTGCTATTTAAGCACGCGCAACACTCGCGGTTGTCGTCTGTACACTGTAAAATCCAATAGTTTACCTTACTTAGATTTAGTTAGTTATCTTTACTTAGTTGTTATACTTACTAGGTTTTATTAAGTTACAGCTACTTTCAAGGCAAATAAAACAATTTACTTACTGTTTTGAGTGACACTTACTTAAAATATTCAAGTAGCCACAAAGGAACCAATGACATTAATAAACCAATGAGAGGCAGCAGTGCACTAATATGTTGCTAATGTGCAACATAACAACAGCAGAAGAAGAAAAGAAAACGAGTCTTAATAGACTTTTCACTCATTTCCTCCACGTCTGCAATTATCTTTCACTAGTTGCATTCACTCGTTTCCCAAAGTCATCTTGAATGTTGAATTCTCAATACAACTGAAATATTTGAAAGAACATCACATAAGCTAACTTCATAAATTGATGTTGATTTTCCTAAAATGTGTTTTTTTTAACTTCCCATTATAGTGATTAGCAGTCCCTTTGGTTGGGCACTTTGAACTTGGTTTACGTTACTATAATTATCTTCCTGTTAATGTAGTAATGCATTATGAAGTCAGAGTTATTTGATTTCAAAGGAAAAAAAGTAATAAATAGGTTGCTTTTAGAAAGTTACCTATCTTCTAATTTAAGCATTAGTGCATTAATTGTGTGTGTGTTCATTAATCAACTTTATCAAAAACTTTTTCATAAAGACCCTGATATGCTTTTTTTTTGGGTTTTATAAATTTTTAAATCTGTGTGGGTACAATGCCAAAGTCCAAACAAAACT
>NW_015506284.1:218992-222253 GCF_001515645.1 Sinocyclocheilus grahami
ATTTATAATTTCCTTCAGTTTAATTTAAATGTGCAATTAAAATAAATAAAAAATAAATGTATATTTTAAAGTTTAGAATTAGACAGCCTTGCGTTGTGTAGACAATTGCATAGTGAAAATTACCCCAACGCACCACCTAGTGTCCAACCTACTCTAATACTATTATAACCTGTTTAAATGTGAACAAGGGATTTACAACATTAACGAAATCCTTTATTTATAACATGTACATGAAAAATCTAAAAGATTAGACACAACTATGGGACACGGTCGTGCAGCAGCGAGCATCAGTGAAAGAAACCTCAAGGTTGTAAATGTGTGAAATTGTATAGGGCCCCATTCCTGTATTTTGCCTGGGGCCCCCAAATCACTAAATCCGCCCCTGGAGTCATGTTCAACCTCTGCTTTCTCACACAGAACAACCTCCTGAACAGTAAGTGGCTACTGAACTAAGACTGCCCTACTCTTAGATAT
This sequence comes from Sinocyclocheilus grahami, assembly GCF_001515645.1. Taxonomy (NCBI): domain Eukaryota; kingdom Metazoa; phylum Chordata; class Actinopteri; order Cypriniformes; family Cyprinidae; genus Sinocyclocheilus; species Sinocyclocheilus grahami. The sequence continues at coordinate 219,467 of NW_015506284.1, forward strand.
TAAAGCTCTGTGACTGGCAAGAGCAGCTTCTAAGTCATCTGTACTCATTTAGCTGGATCTGTCTGCAGATTTTGGCACAGTTATCCACCTGATTGTCCTGTCAACCCTCTTGACAAAGCGTGTCTCAGGAACTGCACTCCAGTGGTTCAAGTCTTAACTCTCAGGTAGGTCCTTAAGGGTGTCTTGGAGGGTGAGGTTTCTAAGGCGCAACATCTTGCTACTGGTGTGCAAGTTCTACTCTCCATATACTTGTCATGACAATGGGTCTTTGTATTACGAATTTACTACATTTTTATACAACATTTCTTTGTTATTGTAATTAATAATATCTTTATTTTAATGAAATTATTCTAGGTAGACATAAAATAACTTCTAAATACTTTTTAATTTACAGAGATTGGTTGAAGTTGTGAGATTGTTTCTGTAAAAAGAAGGATTAATCCTGTAAATACAAACTTGTTTTTAAATATGTGCTTACTGCATTTTTATCAATTATTTCTTTGTTATTATACATGGAAAAACTATACTTTAAAAGTAAATTACTGTAGATGGACAGAACAGTTTTATAAAATAACCTTACATTTATGGCGATTAACCTGAAAGTTGGTAGTTTTTCTATGTAATTTGACAATTTATCCATTTTTTTCCATAGTTTAAAAACATATTATCAACAGTAATATACTGTAATTTAATGACTTTTGACCATAAAGTCTATTCTGTATTTTTACAGTTTTTGCTTGTAATTTTGTGAAATGGTTATTTTTTGTTATTTAACGGAATATGTCTGGAAGCCCTGCTGCCACTCTTTTTACAGTTTCATATTACAAAATGCATTATGGTCTTTTAGAATCAAACCTTTTAATAATCTTGACAAAAACATATCATTGGAAAGGTCTGAGTCTCAGGATTCCATAATTGAATTTTGAGATAGAAGTAATATCGACAGAAATCTAGATATTTGTGACAGAAAAATGCATTAAAAAACTCAATGGAGTTTGGATGGCACCCGGTGGCTGTTTTTGGTATGACGCCCTAAATAAAATCTCACAGGAACCTCAATTTTTTTCATATTAACTTCAAATTTGGAACATAACTTATTTAGACATAAGGCTTTAATCTTATACCAATTTTAGAGTAAAACCTGTTATCTAAAATATTTATTATATATAAAATAAAATAAAATGAATGTAGTTCATTTTCTTTACAGTAAATGTATACTACCATAACTTTTTTATACTTATACCACTTTTCCGATAATCTGCTGATTTTCTTCTTTAAAAAGAGACTGTGACTTATGTCTGTATTCCAAAGTGTTCATAAATTACAACAATTTAAGCTTGGATATTGAAGATGTTTATGAAATTTCCTCATTTTGTGGTCTTGTTGAAGAAACAGCTGCCCTTTTATTGTGATTGTAGTATAACCAATACATTTTGGGTTGATTTAAATTTTTATATTTACTAATATGACCCACAGTTTAATCCTTAAATATATTATTATTTACTACTAAAACCCCAAATCGTTATCTCTTGAATATGTTGTTACTTTATTTAATGTGCAAAAATTTTCATCCATAAGCAAAACCGGCTTAAATCTCCCGTTTTCCTCTTTTTCTTGTTGAATTTCTCTTGTTTCATCCCTCCGGCTTATAAACAACAACAACAAATGCAATATTTTGATGCATTGATTATATGAATATTATGATTATTCAAAGATATTTAACCTTGTCATTGTGCCTTTTTTTCTGTGCATATAATGTATGCAAACCCATTATATTTATGTTTTCTGCTTTTTGTCATTATGATTGTTCATTGTTAAAGATACTACCATCTTTCCCTGAGTTTGTAAGTAATAAGTTCTGCAGTATTAATAAAAAAAGAACATAAGAGGGACAGGTGCACTAACACCTCATAGCATTAGTAACTTCACAACCCTACCTAGTACAGTTTTCCTCAGCGTTTGCAATATTTGTAATATCTGCACAAAGGAGACGTCGATCAGCTACTAGAAGAGCTCGCCTTTGGAGAAGACTGTTAATTTTACACTCGAAAAATGTAAGTATTACTACTTAGAAGTTAAGATTACCCCAGAATGCATTGCTAGCCCACCTCAACACTTATGAACAATAATAATGATAAATGCTGACCAATAATTAGCTAAATGTAATTTGTTTTGTCATATGCCATAGCTATGCATGACTACACACTAGACAAACGCAGCCAAGGTGAATACATCTCAATTTTCAATCAAGTAATGAATTAATCCACAAATTAATGAAACAACTATATTTTATTTGCTGAAAACAAGAAACATGAATACACGAGTAAAAATAAATAAAAGTAACCATGACAATAAATAAATACAAGTCATCGACACATGATACAAAGCTTTATTCAAACATTGTTCTAACAATCATGTATTTACAGACATTCAGTCATTATTTACTCGCCTCACTGTTCAATCCTTGTTTTGTTTTGTTTTTCTGAACACAAAAGTTGATTTTAGTTAACTTTGTCCTACTGGTTTCTGTTCATACAGTATCAGTCGATGGGAGACTGACTTTCAGAAGCTTCATGACATTATTTGATGATGCTTTTAAAGTTTCTGAAACTCAGGTTTCATTGACTGATGTTGTATGAACAAGCCAGCAGGAAAAACTTGACCAAACTCACATCCTCAGTGTCTTTTGGTTTTTCTCTAGAAGCTCTCGCTGGGTCTGGGGTCACTGAGGATGAAGAGACCACAGCAACATCTGGTCCAGATGAGACAGTAAGAGGTGGAGTGATG
>NW_015506284.1:222527-224638 GCF_001515645.1 Sinocyclocheilus grahami
TTTATATTTTTGTTTCAGGTTTTCCCTTTTTTTCACAAATGAAAAACTTTCCTTGCAGGTCATGCTCCACCACAAAAGCTCTGCAGCAAATGCACAGGAATCAAGAATCAGTAAAGTGCTGTGATAACTCACTGTGAAATTACAATAATTAAAATAATCTACAACTTAAGATTTAAAATGTTTTATTAATTTCTGTAGTATACTTACTCAAATCCTTTGATGGCAGCATTCTGCTTTCTGGTGAAGAGGGCTTCATTAGCCGCTCTCCGCCGGATAAGCAGACGTGTGTGCTCATCTGTCCCTGAAACATCCAGACAAGAGTCAAGTTACCTCTGAGATGCGTGTGCTCAAAACTACATTTACATTTTGAGGTAGTTGTTGATGTGTTAAGTAGCTTTTTATCCAACACAAATGTTCCTAAATTTTTCAATCGTTCTAATGGACACATAAAATAGGTTACTTATATTTAGTTACTTTATGGAAATGTATTTACATTACTTACATTCATCTATTTGCTGACAACAGTGAATTGTACTACGCAATAACACACATATACATCACTCAGAGGTCTACTTCATATCTAGGACCTATTAGACATACTTCTATGAAATTCATATCGAAGATTTTCTTACCAGATATTAAATAGACAATTAGTAATCGTATTTAAGATGTATATGGTTTAAAATGTATGTAAATCTACTTTGGAGATGTACGTGTGCTTCCTGGAGCCCCTCTGTTAGCTATACATAATAATAAATCACAACTATACTATACCATTTAGCATCTTTACACTTTCAACAATTTGCTCTAAAGTAGTTCAACAAATGCGAATTTAAAATAAGGAACCGTGTTTCTGGTTTGTAATACATACATATGTAAACACCCTCATCCAAATTTTCCGCCATGTTCGATTATGACGCATCCTCTTCTTCTTCTTTATGATGTATCCTCTCGCGTGGCCTCCTGGGATAGAAAAGTATCAATCGACGAGCACTCAAGAAGCTGGGCAGAAGCAGTAGGACATCCGGGAACTTCTCGACTACTCTTTTATGAATACTGAGGTTTCGGACATACTTATTCACTCGGCTACTGCTTTTCCCCTACTATATAGTAGAGAAGTAGGCGGTTTCGGACGCACTTTAAGTAGATGCCTGTATAGTAATCTATAGAGAGGCTTTTGAATTCCATAGTTGCTTTTATACATAATTGTTTACTTTTATTAGGTTGTAGATTTAAATGTATATTAAGGCATTCTCAAAGACTACTTTTTGTCAAGGTTTAAATTTTTTTGTTGTTTTAAATGTTGATTTGAAGCGTCAGTTTTTTTTTTATTATTACTACAGTCAAACCTGAATACAGAAAGCATTTTGTTATACAAAACATTCAAATTTTATAAAAGTGTAACAAAAATAAACAGGAATGCTTTATCATAGCTTAATCTGATTTTAACCTCTTATTTCAGTTTTCTGACTCATTTTGGCTACATGGTTATAGCCATACCAATTCATTTGAGTGTGTATAATTGTGTGTGTGTCTGTGACTGTGTGTGAGTGTGGATGTATCTGTTTTGCACTCTTTGATGTTTTAGAGTGTAACCCCTTCCTTGGCGTTCTACTTTTTTAAAACTAAATTGTAGTTGAATTATCGATTTTATTTTACATAGTTGCTGTGCTACAGGCACACCAGTTCATATGGGGTGTGTGTGTGTCCGCGCGTGTGTGAGCGGGTGTTGATTTTGCACTCTAAATGTTTTAGTTTCACCCCTTCATTGATGTGCAATTTTTTTCTGCATCGTGGGGGATTTGTAGATTGTACACACAAACATTTTCTGTATATTAAATTTTGTTTTTTGCCATTTCCCACACCATAAAAAATTGTCACCCCTTTCAACTTAAAAACATAAGTTTTGTGGCTGCCTTAAAATTGTAAGTTAAATCAACTTAAAAGTACAAGTCCTTTCAACTCACTAATTTAAATCTTGCCTAGTGCTGAATTGTTTTATTGAAGTTCATTTGACTCTACAATATTTGCTGTTTCAACTTAAGTTAAAAAATTTTAACATTCATTTTCTAGTTATAATGTAAACTTTATTTTAGATCCAGATAAAAAAA
>NW_015506284.1:224760-226304 GCF_001515645.1 Sinocyclocheilus grahami
GGCTTTTGTGAGTAATAGGAAAGTAACAATGTACTCAAAGTCGGTTGAAAATCGAAGTAAATATGTGCTGCAAGTTGATTGAGACGTTAAACAAATCAACATATGCGTTTTAAACACCAAGGGCTGCTGAAACCGTATACTGTGACCGTGCTTTGCAAGCACTATAGCAGCAAACATTTCACCAAGTTAATAAATAGTAGCAAACATGATGGAGGCAGTGGCAGGGTAGATTTTTGATGATGTGAGAGAAGTTTGGCTTTCTGACGACAATAAATGCAAGCGATGAGGTGGCAACAGACAAAACAAAAACTGTGTAAATACACGTACAATGTTATAAAGGGTTTGGTTCAACCAAAAATGAAAATTCTGTCATCAATTACTCACCCTCATATAATTTCAAACCCATAAGACCTTTGTTCATCTTCAGAACACAAATGAGGATATTTTTGATGAAATTTGAGAGCTTTCTGACCCTCCATTGGCAGCAATGCAACTAAAACATTCAAGGTCCAGAACGGTAGAAAGACATCATTAAAGTAATCCATGTGACTCCTGTGGTTTAACCTCAATTTTATGAAGCAATGCACGTGCTTTGTTTGTGCAAAAAACACATTTTACCGCTTAATTTTCTAAAAATATTGATCTGCCACACATGCTCATAAGAGCATCATGACGCATGTATGTTGTGTTCACGCTAGAATTAACATCGTAGCATAAACAAGCTTTGAATAATATTTTATTGTAAATAAAGTGGTAAATAATAATTTATTTTTGGACAAACAGCACTCGTGTTGAGGTTAATTGAGGTTAAATCACAGGAGTCACATGGATTACTTATAATGATGTCTTTCCTACCGTTCTGGACCTTGAATGTTTTAGTTGCGTTGCTGCCAATGGAGGGTCAGAAAGCTCTCGGATTTCATCAAAAATATCCTCATTTGTGTTCTGAAGATGAACAAAGGTCTTACAGGTGTGGAACGACATATGAGTGAGTAATTAATGACAGAATTTTCAATTTTGGGTGAACTATCCATTTAATAGGCCAAATCACACTGACCGGTGGATCTGCAGCTTCAATCGCAGCAAAATCGTTTCCTCGCTCCTACATCTTCCACCTTATGACCCGGACACTGATCGAACTCAGCTGTCTAATGATCTAATGATAGAAATGTAGGGGAAATAATCAGAAGTCGTTGAAATGTTGGCTCATCTTAAGATATGGTTTATATTCTTTATTTGGTACAGAAATGCAAAACTCACCCTTCATCCAAGTCTCACAAGCGTGTGCCTGTAAAAAAAACTAAATTATTCAACTTAAATTTACTTGTAAACAACACACACACAAACAAAGACATTTCCTATACAACAGCCTCATAACCCTTTAATAACCCGAGTTGCCTAAAAAAATATATTAAGATGGATGGTGATCCTCACTGTAATGTGCTCAGTCATAGCCTACAAAGGGAGGTAAACGGGGAATTGTTGGTTACTTGCTAATTACAGTTAAGCCCAAAGATGTACATTACACAACACTTTTACAAACT
>NW_015506284.1:226979-255220 GCF_001515645.1 Sinocyclocheilus grahami
ACAACATTTGTTTGAAACATTTAAATTTTATTTTTTTCTTGCAGTGCTTATAAACAGGGTTTTAATATTAAGAACAGTACACAACCTGTCTGTGCATGCTAATGTGTGAATGCCAGTATATGTATACAACAAGGGCACAAAAGTAGTAAAAAACTGCCAAGAAACTGTCATACAAAGCTGAGACAAGCTTGGAAAAAAATCACACATACATGTCCATTACAGTCCTTTTTTTTCTTGAACATTTAAAAGGAGAAAGGCATCCTGCAGTGCACCATCGTAGTTTTCGTATTAGGAGGCCAGCTTGCACGCCCTTCTTGTGTGTATGAAGTGTCTCACCATGAGCCTTTAAAATCTGAAAATAACAGTAAAAATGACTAACAGTTGGTTATTCTATATACAATACACACTTCATCATACACAAATTAAACACATTCAATGTTTTGAATAACAAAACAAAAGTGATTGTTTAAAGCAGGGGTGTCTAATCCTGCTCTGCGGGTCACTGTCATGCAGAGTTTAGCTACATCCTTAATTAAATACATCTGAATCAATTAACTAAGGTATTACTAGGCATACCAGAAACTTCCAGGTAAGTTGTAGCTAAATTCTGCAGAAGAGTGGACATCCAGGACCGAGTTTAGACACCTCTGGTTTAAAGTTTCCCTATGCGGCTTTTGTGAGTAATAGGAAAGTAACAATGTACTCAAAGTCGGTTGAAAATCGAAGTAAATATGTGCTGCAAGTTGATTGAGACGTTAAACAAATCAACATATGCGTTTTAAACACCAAGGGCTGCTGAAACCGTATACTGTGACCGTGCTTTGCAAGCACTATAGCAGCAAACATTTCACCAAGTTAATAAATAGTAGCAAACATGATGGAGGCAGTGGCAGGGTAGATTTTTGATGATGTGAGAGAAGTTTGGCTTTCTGACGACAATAAATGCAAGCGATGAGGTGGCAACAGACAAAACAAAAACTGTGTAAATACACGTACAATGTTATAAAGGGTTTGGTTCAACCAAAAATGAAAATTCTGTCATCAATTACTCACCCTCATATAATTTCAAACCCATAAGACCTTTGTTCATCTTCAGAACACAAATGAGGATATTTTTGATGAAATTTGAGAGCTTTCTGACCCTCCATTGGCAGCAATGCAACTAAAACATTCAAGGTCCAGAACGGTAGAAAGACATCATTAAAGTAATCCATGTGACTCCTGTGGTTTAACCTCAATTTTATGAAGCAATGCACGTGCTTTGTTTGTGCAAAAAACACATTTTACCGCTTAATTTTCTAAAAATATTGATCTGCCACACATGCTCATAAGAGCATCATGACGCATGTATGTTGTGTTCACGCTAGAATTAACATCGTAGCATAAACAAGCTTTGAATAATATTTTATTGTAAATAAAGTGGTAAATAATAATTTATTTTTGGACAAACAGCACTCGTGTTGAGGTTAATTGAGGTTAAATCACAGGAGTCACATGGATTACTTATAATGATGTCTTTCCTACCGTTCTGGACCTTGAATGTTTTAGTTGCGTTGCTGCCAATGGAGGGTCAGAAAGCTCTCGGATTTCATCAAAAATATCCTCATTTGTGTTCTGAAGATGAACAAAGGTCTTACAGGTGTGGAACGACATATGAGTGAGTAATTAATGACAGAATTTTCAATTTTGGGTGAACTATCCGTTTAATAGGCCAAACCACACTGACCGGTGGATCTGCAGCTTCAATCGCAGCAAAATCGTTTCCTCGCTCCTACATCTTCCACCTTATGACCCGGACACTGATCGAACTCAGCTGTCTAATGATCTAATGATAGAAATGTAGGGGAAATAATCAGAAGTCGTTGAAATGTTGGCTCATCTTAAGATATGGTTTATATTCTTTATTTGGTACAGAAATGCAAAACTCACCCTTCATCCAAGTCTCACAAGCGTGTGCCTGTAAAAAAAACTAAATTATTCAACTTAAATTTACTTGTAAACAACACACACACAAACAAAGACATTTCCTATACAACAGCCTCATAACCCTTTAATAACCCGAGTTGCCTAAAAAAATATATTAAGATGGATGGTGATCCTCACTGTAATGTGCTCAGTCATAGCCTACAAAGGGAGGTAAACGGGGAATTGTTGGTTACTTGCTAATTACAGTTAAGCCCAAAGATGTACATTACACAACACTTTTACAAACTTTTTGTTCATGATTAAAATATGACCGATTCATACAGCATAATGCATTTGTTTGCATTTACTGTTACCTGTAATATGTTACCAGTAAGCAATTTGCAATCGTAAAACAAAATAATATATAAAAGATATGATGATGGCCAATAAAATAACAAATGGCACAGAAAACGAGCTTGTGAGGAACAGATGTAACGTTAGGCCTACAGTGCGTCCAGCTGAATGTAACGTTTAACGTGTCGGATGTTCCGCTGACAAAAACGTCTTTCTAAAAAAGTAGTCACAAATGAACAAGGTTAACAATCGTTTGAATCGTGGTCTCTTAAATCATATTAAGAAGTTTCATATGTTAATCTAGTTTGAATAGAACAAACTGACAAAACGGGTGACGATTAGTTCATGCGTCGTCAAAAACAGCTCGGGCGTCGTCTACCTCACGTTAACTTATATTATCCTCGCTTGAGCGGTTGATAAAAAAATAATAAAAAACGCTTAACTTTACTCAGTAACGAATAGCAACTCAAACGCACGAAGCCTGACTGGGATACACTTCCAGTGGGCGCGAAGATGCCGAGCCTGCTCAGCAAAGCCAACTAGTACCCAGTTTAACGGTCAAATACACCTATAATGGCACAAATTGCCCATTTTAACAGTGTTTAACAGGTGGAGAAACAAATGTGTGTCAAATCTCAAACGTTACATTACAATCTGCAGTGCTAATTACAAGCAAAGCACAGCGGCCACCGTATCAGAAATGCAAAACTTGAAAGGTAAACACAGTTCGGAAAACAATGACAGAACATAACTAATTCTGCTCTATTCTGCTAAAATGAACAATAATCTCCCAAAAATGATGTTACACAAGCATTCACTCACCTCATCCACATTGAATATGCCTCTTCGCGCCAGCCCAATGGACAGCTTCCTCAAGTTCGTGAGTTGCTCGTCTGAAATTCCTCCGCGGTTTAGTTAGTTCACTGTATAGTCTGCCCGTGTCTCCTTGTTTGATGTTGCACTGCGATGTGTCATGTTTCAAACATGAGTCTAATGTCTAGATTTGCTGAATATATTGTTTTCTTGGAAAGGACTCTGATATTAAATTCATGTACAGATTTGACTCCTGCGCATTAATCCATGTTCAGAGATTTGGCCGGTTAGTGCCAATAAGCTACAACTTAAAATGTTAAGTTCACTGAACTAAATTGGGCTCTTTGAATTTCAGTAACATTAAACTGACTTAAAAAATCAAGTTGAATCTAGTTTAACTTATAAAAAAAAAGTTGAAATTGCTTAAATTATTTTTATGAGTTAAAGTAACTTAAAAACATAAGTTGTCATGGCTTTTTCATCATATCATTTTTTACAGTGCATTCATTTCCTATGTTCGGTCATTTTTGACCGAAGACCATGAGTATGAATATTTTTTTTACTTAGCTTTTTCGAATCATGCCCTCAATTTTTTTGTGTGTTCATACCAAGTGCCATAAAAGTCACCAAGTTTCGTACCATTCCGATGAAGCTACGATTTTTTAATATTCAAAATGTAAAATTCTTCGGTCAAAAGTGACCGAAGACCGCACAATAGTCAGCTCTTTGATTCTTGTTTCTCCTCCTCAGGCAGTGTTTGAATACACAACACAATGTACCGTCAATTAGATGATGTGATGGAGCTCTGCTCTAAGCTATCGAAGACAGAGCAGATTAAAGTGACTGTCGATAACTCAAGACAAGGAGTTGCTGTTGCTGGTGGAGGGGCTTTTTTAGGGGCGATACTCGGAGGTCCACCTGGTATATTCATTGGTATGTACGCTTATGTGTTTGATTACTTGTCACTTACAAACTTTGACCCACTTCACTTCTTAACCACATAGTGGCGCTGTAATATCATATATAAACAATTGTATGGTTTGTTCTGTGAAGTCAGTAGCCTATGTTGACTTTTTTTTTGTAGTAAGATCTGAGCAAACACTCTTAAAGATAAAGGTTCTTTATGTTTCCATGAAAATGGAAGTTTTTGGAACCTTCGTTTTTGAAGTGATGTTTAAATATTACTACATTTCGATTGTACTATGTAGACAATTTGTGAAATTCATCAGTAAAGTCAGTGTGTAGACAACTTAATATGATCAACTTTAAATTTCAAGTGAAGAAAACAACTTTATTTTATTACTTATATTGATTAATAATTGTGGATGGTATATTTAGTGAACCCATTGCATCTTTAGCAGTTTGTTTCTTTGTCCTTCTGGATCTCCTATTATCAAATGCAGGTGCTGTTGTGGGAGGTGCCGTGGGATGGTGGATGGCTAGAGGCAAATTCCGTCCTCTTCATCAGATCATAATGGAGATGTCTCCTGAGCAGCAGAGGAAACTGTGCTCTGAGGTCATTGTGTTTGATTACTTGTCACTTACAAACTTTGACCCACTTCACTTCTTAACCACATAGTGGCGCTGTAATATCATATATAAACAATTGTATGGTTTGTTCTGTGAAGTCAGTAGCCTATGTTGACTTTTTTTTTGTAGTAAGATCTGAGCAAACACTCTTAAAGATAAAGGTTCTTTATGTTTCCATGAAAATGGAAGTTTTTGGAACCTTCGTTTTTGAAGTGATGTTTAAATATTACTACATTTCGATTGTACTATGTAGACAATTTGTGAAATTCATCAGTAAAGTCAGTGTGTAGACAACTTAATATGATCAACTTTAAATTTCAAGTGAAGAAAACAACTTTATTTTATTACTTATATTGATTAATAATTGTGGATGGTATATTTAGTGAACCCATTGCATCTTTAGCAGTTTGTTTCTTTGTCCTTCTGGATCTCCTATTATCAAATGCAGGTGCTGTTGTGGGAGGTGCCGTGGGATGGTGGATGGCTAGAGGCAAATTCCGTCCTCTTCATCAGATCATAATGGAGATGTCTCCTGAGCAGCAGAGGAAACTGTGCTCTGAGGTCATGGAAGAACTGGGCAATCTAGCATGGGATAACGTGGCTGGACTCATTTTGTCAGTGATGCGTGAATCCTCTCTAAAAATGAAAATACTTAGTATTATAATCTCTTTTGCCACAAAACAGCTCAAAGTCAAAATAGCATCTTAATTTCACCTGCTTAGTCTAAACCAAGTTTGACTATCTGAGGAGCTTTTTAGTTTAGGTTTTGTTATTGTTTCTGAAAGATGTGTTTTACTTTAATTTTTCTGAATTTTAAACATGTTTAGCAGCCCTTCAGTGTCAAACAAAGGAGGCAGAGAATTTTGACGGGTGCCTTCGATTTATTTACTCCGATGCAATAAACTTCATTGCTGAAGTATTCGTTGTCTCATTTTTTTGTTGCATCACAACACTGTGTTCACCCAGTGATTGACTTCATAACAATAACATCACATCATCATGGCACTGGAACTACAAAGAAAACAAATAAAGAAACAAACATGAACAAAAGAAAAATAAACTCAACCAACATTCACAATAAACAAACCCCTCTGAGTTGCTGTTATCAGAAGCCTGCGTGTTGCCAGATGTTGAGGGGATTCTTGCCATCATGGACTGCAACGTTAATTGCCTTAAAAGCAGGGCACCCTCCTGCATTCTTAACACACTCTCAGGTGTGCACAGGCACATTTAGATAGTCTGTAATTAGGCTAATGGGGCTAAAGGCACACTTTAAGAGTGCTTTTCACTGTGCCATTTACATTTATTAAGCAACATATTTTGTGTGAAAATAAATCGTACAAGTCGTGTATTTTGTTTTAAAATTGTATAAATGAATGAGGTGGAAAGGGGGGCCTTTTACCACAAACACGGGTAAAAGGCACACAGTATTGTTACAAATACTTCAGCTAAAATAATGTTATTTTTTTTTTATAATATCTAATACTTGTTCAAAACAATCACTTTAGCAAAGTTTGTATTATTTTATGATTATTTTGAAAAATAAAATAACTTTTGTTAAATATAGGCTACTGTCATTAAAAATGTTAACATAAAATATATATTTTAAAATACAGAAACAAAATCATTTTGCATAATAAAATTTTTAAAAAGTAAAGATTCTGAAAGCATTGAAGGAGATCCCATAATAATTTAATGTACATTTACAGTAGTAACAACACATTCTATTTTATTAGGCTATATGATATGATTAATATCATGTTTTTAAATATGATGTTTCATTCTAATCATGGTGATTATCTCTAATATGGACACCCAAAATAATATATGATATTTACAATCTGAATCTAACCATGTCATGTCAACTAATGGAAAAGTCAGCCATCTATTAATTATCATGTTAATTAATGTGCCTTTAGCCCCAACAGCAGGGGCGCTTTTTACCCCAGATGCCATACTTTTACATATTCTTTCGTTATTTAAAAACTGTTGCTTTAATTATCTTAAACAAAACTGAACATAATAACAGAGCAGGTCATATGTTTTTTTTTAAAGTGTTCCAATATTGTGTTGGAGTCCGCTACAACAGGTTTAAATGCATCTAAGGTCAGAAAACATCTTTTTCAAAGAATATACATTTATACTGAGTCGTTTGTCCATGATTGCGAAACGGTTCGTTCAAGCAGTTCTGAGCGAAATGTCTGTAAAGCCCTCCCTTCCATAAGCCTACTCTGCTCTGATTGGTCAGCTGGCCAAGCCTATTGCGATTTGGCACAGAGAGGAGTACTTGAGCAAGTTAGCGAGTGCTACCATCTGTGTTGCCAAGTCCGCCGTTGTTTTTGATGTTGTGGGTTGAAGTGACCCCAATAACATCATATTTAACACAGTAAAGCACAACAAAAGGTTCTAATTGTATTGCTGTGGTGTAGTTGAACACAACGTCTTCACGACAATGTTAACACACTAACTAGCGGAAGTGTTTGTGGGCACACTGTAAAAAAACGTTAGTTAAATTTGCGGTAAAATTCCGGCAGCTGTGGTTGCCAGAAATTTACCGTGAAAAATACGGTAGCAACATTTTAGGTTTTACAGAACTGTTTAAATTTACAGTGAAAAAACATTTCATTAACTGATACAATGTTAATATGCAAACCTTTGAGTTAACTCATTTTATTTGCAGAAACCGACTGCACTTAAATTGGCCAATTGGCATTTGTTTCTAAAATAAAAGTTTAAGTAATGTGAGCATATTGATATTGAGAACGATTTTGCTTAAGTCCATGAAGAAAAATCTACTGATTTATGCAAAGTCATTAAAAGCATCAATTCAACTCAAATCTTTTGCAGATAACAGCAGCACACATTCATGTGTGATTGAAATTATCGAAGAGACTCACTCTGCATCAGTAACTACACAGTTACTGCCTTTAAATAAAGCAACAGGCAGCATAGCATCAATGATTCACTGTCCGTCCTTAACTTAAACACAGGCTTTACTCTCCAGCACAATGGTAACCCACAAAACACAACAGGAAGTTGACTTTTTTTTCTTGATTTTACAGTGAAATACTGGCAGCTGTGGTTGCCAGTAATCTACTGTTATTTTACAGTTTGCATTCGTAAATTAAATTAACAGTATAATTCTGTTAAAAATACATTTCATTTAATTTTTTCGTCTCACACATTTAACCCCTTTATTTCCACAGCAAAATCCTCAGTTTAAAAGAGCACTTATATGTGTCCACACTACAGAAGCCTTGTCCAAATACCCACACTTGCGGTCTTGGCCACTTGAGAGCGCGTCCGCGCGACAGGAAGTAAGTGAGCAAAACTGTCCCAGGTCTTAAAAACGGCAAAGCGCAGTGCCCTTAATGCACTCTATCTCGATTACCACTCTGGAGCGCTATTCGAGGTTTAGTGTATCCCATCATGCATCATGTTATGGAAATAAATCGTGAGACTTTTTGCAGAGATCTCGCGAGAGGTCACGGAAACCTTTCCAATGCAAGTTAAATATTAATATAATAATTAGATATTACATATAATTTGGTAGAAAAACACGTTTTATTGGTGCAAAGATGAGTAGTGGTGATATTTATTTTGTACAACATTTGCAACTGCTTTTTATCACTTAATTAGAAGCACCACAAATTAAAATTGTCATGTTATAGGGACTACTGAACATACGTTTCGAAGTTGATTTTAAAATGCAAAGTATTTCAAATTAAAATTTAAATAAAGCTATGAAAACACTTGCATTTTTACAACACTATAAGTGTGTCCCATCAGGTAATGAAAAGTTCGACACACACTTGTGGTCTTCATGCTCACTTGAACACTTGGGCCAAATACAGGAAATACGTCATATAAGCAGTCAAGTGGTCAAGTGCAAAGACCACAAGTGTGGGTATTTGGACAAGGCTAGAGTGTTGAAGTAACATTGAAGCAGTGATGAAGTTAATGAGGTAATTAAGTGACTAATTAAATGAGGATTAAGCATTAGTGAAGAACACGTGTTAACAAGCAGAATCACTGAAGGAAAGAGAAACGAGCAGAGAAACACAACTTACAGCCAAAGCCAAAGATGAAATCTACTGAAAATAAAACATTACATTTATCAAGATCTCAGCAGAGGAGGATTAAACAACTCCACAAACAGCATCACCGGCTTTACTGATTACTAACCAGTGTGACTTTATTTCTGTCATATGTGTACAAAAGCTCTTATTGAGATTTTAGGTGTTGTGCTTTCATTTGAAGTCACCATAATGGTGATCGGTGTTTGCTTTAGTTGGGCTCTTGAACCTTGACTTTTTAAAAATAGTTTTTCTTTGATTGGTTTAGTTAGCTGTCTTTATTTAACACAGTTGTTATAGCAAAAACAAACAAAATTATCTATGATTAGATAAAACTGGTGGTTGTGATGTCAAAACCAACATGAACTAGATTCACTGATCTCACCTAATGTTTAATCTCTTATTAAGTGTGTGTGAAATATTACTAATACTCGAATTGTACCACTGATACTACTGCAATCAATCATTGTGAAACATTCCTAAGCATAATGTGCACAAATAAAAGTTTTGAACTATGGCAGAACTCAAACACATACAGACATCAACATTCAGCCTACGAATCTCAACATTGGTGATAATAAAATACGCTGGGAGTTTTGTCACCCTACATGCATTGCGGCATGATTTAATTTTTATTTTTTTATCAATAGCCACCATTGTTGAGATTCATGTGCTGATTCTTGATATCTGTGTATCTAAAAGGTACTGTAGCTCTAAAGGTTTAGTGCATACATTTTTTTAAAATTCTTTCACAATAGTTTGTCAACTTATCTTGTAGAGTCATATTAGTCATGAAACGATCATTATATCATCACTAATAATTATTAAAACCACTTCATTGCAATTTCTCTCAGCTTTTCTTGTCATAACAAGTGTGTTTTACAAACACAGTTACAACAGCAGAAAAAAACTAACAATAAAGAGTCAAGGGTCAAGAGCCCAACTAAAGCAACCACTGATCGCCAAAATGGTGAGGTCAAACAAAACATTTTAAATACAATATACACCTCTGTTAATTCTCACGTTTCTTTTGTAGCTATATGACAGAAATAAAGTCAAACTGGTTAGTAATGAGTGAAGCTGGTAATGCTGTTTGTGGAGTTGTTTAATCATCATCTGCTGTTTTATTTCACTTGATTTCATTTAAGGCTGTGGCTGAAGTCAGTTGTAGTTTAATTTCTTGCTCTTTTCTTCAGTAATTCTGCTCGTTAACAGCAGCTGTTCATCATTGGCTGAATTCACTCATTAGTTTACATTCTCTCTGTCAGGTGGACTCTATTAGTAAACTCATGTAGGGAATAGTGAATGAGGGTGTAGGGTGTGATTTCAGACACAGTCTACAGGCTACTTTCTGGAAAACAAAGGTCATCTATTACAGTTATTCACCATATATAGTAAGGAAACTTATCGTTAATCATTTAACAGGTTTTTACTGTGGCATTTTTACATTACAAACATTTTTTTACAGTGGCATTTTTACATTACCAATTTTTTTTTAAACAGGTCTAATAATTTATATAATGAATTATCGATCTATAATTCAAATTATTAACACTGCAGTCATCAATGAAAGAGCATCTTTATTTCATCCACCGATTTTCAAAAACAACCTGTTTAACGCGAAATACGTTTCTTATGTTTAAAATTCTTTCACAATAGTTTGTCAACTTATCTTGTAGAGTCATATTAGTCATGAAATGATCATTATATCATCACTAATAATTATTAAAACCACTTCATTGCAATTTCTCTCAGCTTTTCTTGTCATAACAAGTGTGTTTTACAAACACAGTTACAACAGCAGAAAAAAACTAACAATAAAGAGTCAAGGGTCAAGAGCCCAACTAAAGCAACCACTGATCGCCAAAATGGTGAGGTCAAACAAAACATTTTAAATACAATATACACCTCTGTTAATTCTCACGTTTCTTTTGTAGCTATATGACAGAAATAAAGTCAAACTGGTTAGTAATGAGTGAAGCTGGTAATGCTGTTTGTGGAGTTGTTTAATCATCATCTGCTGTTTTATTTCACTTGATTTCATTTAAGGCTGTGGCTGAAGTCAGTTGTAGTTTAATTTCTTGCTCTTTTCTTCAGTAATTCTGCTCGTTAACAGCAGCTGTTCATCATTGGCTGAATTCACTCATTAGTTTACATTCTCTCTGTCAGGTGGACTCTATTAGTAAACTCATGTAGGGAATAGTGAATGAGGGTGTAGGGTGTGATTTCAGACACAGTCTACAGGCTACTTTCTGGAAAACAAAGGTCATCTATTACAGTTATTCACCATATATAGTAAGGAAACTTATCGTTAATCATTTAACAGGTTTTTACTGTGGCATTTTTACATTACAAACATTTTTTTACAGTGGCATTTTTACATTACCAATTTTTTTTTAAACAGGTCTAATAATTTATATAATGAATTATCGATCTATAATTCAAATTATTAACACTGCAGTCATCAATGAAAGAGCATCTTTATTTCATCCACCGATTTTCAAAAACAACCTGTTTAACGCGAAATACGTTTCTTATGTTTTTCACTAAACGGGCCACAAGAGAAATATTAAGGAAATAATTTAAGACAGTAATACCATTATCAGTATACGTTCAAGTAGTTTCGTCTCTCGTTGTCTCCGAGAATATGCACCGTTAATGTAGCATTAGAAAGCTCCATCAGTTTTTTTACTTTCACTTTCTCTAGTCAATTGACTGACGTTCACCAGCATAACTCTTGCGCAGAGTTTGTGCATTGTTTGCTTGTTTTGCTTGACCCCTCCCCCATAATATAAATTGTTTATAGGCCGCATATTAGGCACTTTGTTTTTTAATGTTTATTTTTTAATTTTAATGAAAGTGACACCAAAAAAACAGGAACTTCATTATGAAATTCTTTGTATGTGCATCTTGAACATTTTCAAAAACAACCTGTTTAACGCGAAATACGTTTCTTATGTTTTTCACTATACAGGCCACAAGAGAAATATTAAGGAAATAATTTAAGACAGTAATACCATTATCAGTATACGTTCAAGTAGTTTCTTCTCTCGTTGTCTCCGAGAATATGCACCGTTAATGTAGCATTAGAAAGCTCCATCAGTTTTTTTACTTTCACTTTCTCTAGTCAATTGACTGACGTTCACCAGCATAACTCTTGCGCAGAGTTTGTGCATTGTTTGCTTGTTTTGCTTGACCCCTCCCCCATAATATAAATTGTTTATAGGCCGCATATTAGGCACTTTGTTTTTTAATGTTTATTTTTTAATTTTAATGAAAGTGACACCAAAAAAACAGGAACTTCATTATGAAATTCTTTGTATGTGCATCTTGAACAGCGGATGTTAAGTGCTACACCAAGTATTTCTGACATATAGTGGTTTAGAGGAAAATAATATCAAAGGAGCCTTTTTACTCTGGGGCACCTTTATCCTTGTTGTACTCTTCATTATGGGACTTTTTTCATTATTGATCGTACAGAGGTCAAAATTATCGTACAAATAGAATTATTGTATTGTAATAAATTCAGCCACCACTGGGGGCCACTGGTGATCTTCCTTATTGCGAATTAACATCTATGCTGCCACCACCTTTAATTCTGACCTGGTCTGGTCCGGGAGGAGCATTCAAAAACACACTCAAGAGCAAGAATTACAAATGAACATACCTTTTATTAACAACAATAGCAACCGTATGGCATTGTCTCACTTTAATATCCTGATTACATACACTGGTCATCTTATTTAGGGGGAAGTCGTGGCCTAATGGTTAGAGAGTCAGACTCGTAACCCAAAGGTTGTGGGTTCGAGTCTCATACCGGCAGGGATTGTAGGGGGGAGTGAATGTACAGTGCTCTCTCCACCTTCAATACCACGACTGAGGTGCCCTTGAGCAAGGCACCGGCAACATAAATGGCTGCCCACTGCTCTGTGTGTGTGCGCGCGTGTGTGTGTGTGTGTGCGCGCGTGCGTGCACTTTGGATGGGTTAAATGCAGAGTCAGAGTACTCATTCCAAATTCACAGCAAACAATAAATAGTGTGAAATCTCATGCAAAGCACACTTAATTAGAAACTCAAAACATAAATCACATGCCCTATACCAGCACAGGCAATCAACATACAATTCGGGAGGACAGTAATCACCAATGGCTGAGCACAACAACAACAACACACATAAATCTTACGGAATAAATAAAATAATTTTGAACTTCCCTGTCCACATCCGACGACACCTGCTGTCACTGTGAGGAATCCACCTTCCCCTCCGCAACAATGATAGGAAGGTCTCCTTCAAACAGCCTGCCAGGTCCACCTACACTCTCCTCCCTATCTACCTAAATTTCCCCCCACTATCTACCTCTGGGCCAATAAGTGGGACCCCGGTTTTCTTCACGCCGGTGCTGCTAGCCAACCACGAATGCCACGGATCCCCTTCTTTTGTGAACCCAGCAGGCTTAAAAAACACAGCGTATCAGTCTCTTTCACAGTTCATTATCAGACAAAATGAGCCTCCTCTCCTTTCCCCATTTTAAAAGTATCCAAAGATTGTTCATTGTCCACAGGTGTGCTGAAAAGACATCATTCCTTCCGTGTTTGTCCGTAGCAGTGACGTCACGCACCGTCAATCGAATCATAATCATTACAGTATCTAGTGATGTGTCACTCATGAAAAATGTGTTCAGTTTTGAACTAATCTTTAATATGACTCGGGAACAACGAGTCGTCTCAGCAAGAGATTCGTTCATTTCGTGTTTCGTACAGGTGTGTGTGTGTGTGCGTGTGCGTGCGCGTGCGTGCGCACTTTGGATGGGTTAAATGCAGAGCACTAGTCACGTCACTTCATTATTTAATTAAACCGTGAACACACATTTAAAAGAGAACCCGAGTACTCATTCCAAATTCACAGCAAACAATAAATAGTGTGAAATCTCATGCAAAGCACACTTAATTAGAAACTCAAAACATAAATCACATGCCCTATATGTAATAACCAGCACAGGCAATCAACATACAATTCGGGAGGACAGTAATAAATAAAATAATTTTGAACTTCCCTGTCCACATCCGACGACACCCTGCTGTCACTGTGAGGACTCCACCTTCCCCTCCGCTACAATGATAGGAAGGTCTCCTTCAAACAGCCTGCCAGGTCCACCTATTCTCTCTTCCCTATCTACCTAAATTTCCCCCCCACTACCTCCTTATCTACCTCCGGGCCAATAAGTGGGACCCTGGTTTTCTTCAAGCCGGTGGTGCTAGCCAGCCACGGATCCTAGTTAAAAAAAGAAAAAAGAAAACAAGCAGCAAATGAAAGGGACAAGTGTTTTTTTTTAGAATAGAATTAGAATAGAGAGCGCTAGAGTTAGAGGGTCAAATAAAGATGGAAGATATGCGTTTTAGCCGATTATTGAAGATGGCTAAGGACTCAGCTGCTCGGATTGAGTTGTGCAGGTCATTCCACCAGGAGGGAACATTTAATTTAAAAGTCCGTAAAAGTGATTTTGTGCCTCTTTGGGATGGCACAATAAAGCAACGTTCACTTGCAGAAAGCAAGCTTCTAGAGGGCACATAAGTCTGAAGTAATGAATTTAGGTAAAGGGGTGCAAAGCCATTGGTGGTTTTGTAGGCAAACATCAATGCCTTTAATTTTATGCGAGCAGCTATTTGTAGCCAGTGCAAATTGATAAAAAGAAGTGTGACGTGTTTTTAATTTTATTAATGAAAAATGTGGCAAAGTCATCAGCCATTAGAGTTGATGCAAGAGGGGGAGGAGAAGGACAAAGGAGCAAGGAAAATATTTTAATGAACATGCGAGAGTTAGACGAATTGTTAATGCTGTTATGGTAGTATGTCCTTTTAGCAGAGAAGACATTAGCAGAGAAGGAAGAGAGGAGTGACTGATACACATTAAGGTCAGTAGGATTTTTGGATTTACGCCACACCCTTTCAGCAGTTCTGAGCTTAGAACGATGTTTGCGGAGAACATCAGATAACCAAGGGGCAGAAGGGGTGTCTAAACAAGATGTAAGAGTGGAGCAGAAAATATCAGTAGCACTGTTAGCATCAAAAGATGCTAACAGTTTAGGGGAAGGAAGTGAAGATGAAACCATAGCAGATAGCCGGGAGGGTGAGAGTGAGCGTAGGTTAATAATAGAAGTAATGAAATCAGCTTTGTTTACAGCAGACTGGCAATTCCAGATACCAATAGAAAAATAAAGTAGTGTATTAGCAGACACAGGCAAAGTGTGCAGGTCGTTAGCATTGCACTGCCTATAGTGTGTGAAACGTGGTTTGCGAGTGGAAGTGATAGTAGGGATCTGGAAACACATGGTAAGAATTGGTTTTAAAAACTGAAACAGAAGTGAAACAAGTAGTAGGAAAAAGGATGAATCAAAAGCAATACTTATATCCCTTGCCGGTGTCCCTGCTCGGTGGAGTCGATGGTCTTTATACTCTTCGGTCTTCACACAAGCAGGTCTTAACAGGAGGGCTGCCGCGGTATACTAACCTTTTTTTATACCTTTTTCAGCTGTTTTCTGTTTTAACAAGGACCAGCTGTTTTCAGCTAAACACACTTTACTGTTTATAACAAAAAAAAAGTCTAAGCAAGCGCACGACACTGACAAGGTATGCGATATGAGACCAAACGCAACTTCAGCACGTGGAAACAGATTCTCAATACCAAGTACGCAAAGTTCGGACTTGTGTCCTCGGTAGTTTGAACTTCGCAAGTTTGACTCGGAAGTGCGAACTCCCGAGGACGGGAGGACACAAGTCCGGTAATTCTGCAAATGGAACAGCAGCGTACTTGATAACGTCAGTCAGCTCACCTTGGCTACTCCGGTTATCTTCACTGTATACAATACGACAAAATATGATATCAAACACCACTGCCTCTTTTCGTTTTCTTTTAAACATTAATAGCCTCAAAAATGTAGTTCGGGGAATGTACATACATTACAGTGAAACTAAATATATCAAGCAGCATTGCCTCTTTTCTGTTTCATTTAAAATATTAATAGCCACAAAAATGTGGTTCATGCAAAGCGTACACGCATTACAATAAAATGAAATGATATCAAACACCACTGCCTTTTCGTTATCATTTAAAAAATATAAAACATATTAATATGTGGTTTAGGTAATATGTGCACATATACTCTTTATTTTCTTCACTGAATGTATAATAAAATAAAATATGACAAGCACAACTCTGCCTTTTTTGTTAAATGTCAGTTTAAATGAATAATAATAGCCATTATAAAAGTATAACTATAAAGTATGAGACCAATAGGAAATAAGACAAAAGCAAACAATTCAGTCAAATGTATGCTACAAAGTCAGCACTGTTTTACTATAAATAAATGAATAATTTATGAAACATAACTTTGTGCTTAGCCAAAACGATATGACCTGGAAGAAATAATAGATTCATGAGGCCAAATATTGCCTGTTAGATATACCCAAAATGAATTTCACCTCATTTTTAACCACTACCGAGACATCAGAGCCAGCGGCAAATGTCTGAAGGACTAGCCGAGGTGAGACTGCTCTCGATGGATACATGAGGACTGAGTGCCCGCTTATCGCCTGGAGCTCACATCTCCGAAATCGGCGAAGCACATTTTCAAATAGGTGCTCTCTTTACAAATAAACCACAGATTTGAGTTTTAAACAACTACATTCTCGCCTGAAATACTCTTAAATCTACATTTGATGACACAATAACAGTAATATTTTTTAAATTATGCGGGTTTTCCCCTCTGCCTTTAACGCTCACTGGTTGGTGCGAAATGTATTCTGGGATACCTGGCTGCCTCATGTTCGCACAAGTCACCTCTGGATGCATCCTCAATAAAAGGGGCGGAGCAAGAACACATCCGGGGATTTGAACTGTACTTGGCTAGATGTGAACTTTGAATTGGAACAGTACTTGGGCAATGACTGATGACGTTTTCGCAAGTCCACAAGAACACATTACAGACAAGAACGCATATTGAGAAACGATCCTGTGAACTTTGAATTGGAACAGTACTTGGGCGACAACTGATGATGTTTCACAAGTCCACAAGAACACAATTATAGACAAGAAAGCATATTGAGAAACGGCCAGAAATGATTAGTTCACCTCTCGAGTCTTCGGGTTTGAGTCGTTCATTCATCCCGTGACAACCCTATAGACGCTATGCAGTCAAAAGACGAAATGATTCACCTCTCAAGTCTTAAAGGGTTAGTTCACCCACAAATGAAAATTAGCCTGTGTTTTACTCACCCTCGAAGCATCCTAGGTGTATATGACTTTCTTCTTTCAGATAAATCCAGTTGGAGTTATATTAAAAAGTGGCCTGACTATTCCAAGCTCTATCATTGCAGTCAGCGGGTGTTGCAGTTGAACAGTCCACAAGTTGTCAAATAAAGCGTGCACATCCATAATAAAATGTGCCTCACATGGCTCCAGGGATGAATAAAGGCCTCATGTAGCGAATCCATGTGTTTTTGTAAGAAAAATATCCATATTTCAAACGTAATAAACACTTTTCTCTCACTTTCAGTATAGGTGGTAGAACGCGGTAGGCGTTTCGGTCGGAATAGTCAGATGTGTGGGTTACATACATGATATGGAGTTATGTATTGAAATGTTTAGTTGTTCATAAGTCCTTTTAGCATCATTTTGGTGCATATATACATGCAAAGAAGTCTCTGTGCCGTTCTGTGAGTAACAAAGGTCAAAAGGGTTTAGAAGGAATCTCAGTCTGGTTCTTGTCTTATAGGTGGGGGAAGTCAATCCGAGGAAGTCTTTAGCTCATGATTTCTATCATGGATTTACATGTGATGGTCATGCTGTGTGTCTCTTTGACCATTAATCTTGGTTACTTGCCCCAAAATTAACAATCTCCTCCCTGAGTTGGGATTATCAATAAGCAGTGGTGTAAAGTACCTGAAAGCCATACTCAAGTAAAAGTACAGATATTTTACCAGAGAATGACTTTGGTAGAAGTTGAAGTCACCGTTTAGAATATTACTTGAGTAAAAGTCTTAAAGTATGCAATATTTATTGTACTTAATGGGTTAGTTCTGTATTTAATTACTCACCCTCATGTCGTTTCAAACCCGTAAGAATAGGGAACACAAATTAAGATAGTTTTGATGGAATCTGAGAGCTGTCTGACCCTGCATAGACAGCAACGCAACTGAAATGTTCCCAAGTCCAGAAACGTAGCAAGGAGATCTGTAAAATAATCATGTAACCATGTGACATCAGTGGTTCATCCGCAATTATACGAAGCTACGAGAATACTTTTTGTGCTCAAAAGAAAAAAAAAAAACGACTTTATTCAACAATTTGTCTCCTCCACATCACCCTGGTGCCATTTTGGAGAATATCCAATCCGATTCCATCAAAAATATGCTAATTTGTGTTCCGAAGATGAACGAAGATCTTATGGGTTTGAAACGACATGAGGGTGAATAATTCATGACAGAATTTAAATTTTTGGGTGAACTATCCCTTTAAGTATGAAAAGTATTTTTTTAATCTTAAACGTACTTAAGCATTGAAAGTAAGAGTACAAGTAAATGCAAAATGAAAAGAAAAGCAAATAAATATACAGTATATACATTTTCATACACAGCTTGAGTAGCAAGATTGTGTTCAGTTTTAACTCTTTCTTCCATTTTGTATTTATGGGTAAGAATAAGAAGCACTTCATTCGGTACTTCATTCCAACATAAGAAAACATTTCTGGAATCTGCATCTGAAATAGCATTTTGACGTATTTACACAGTTTAATGTATCTCAGAGGGGACATGGATGCATTTAAACTGCAGTTACAGATGGATAAATAATGTTTTGTTTTTAACATAAAACGTTGGATACTGATATTTGAAATTATTTTAAAACATGAAAACAATGTCGAAATGTGATATTAAAACCGCCAGTAAGTGACAGCAAGTGACTGTTAATGAGTCATTGAGCTTAAACAGATGTATTCAAATGGCTAATTCATTCAGGAACAAAGTATTTGACTTTGTTAATGAGTGATTCACTGAATCATTTATTCAACCGATTCGTTCATAAAGCTGATTCATTCAATAAGTTGCCATTGCTCAGAGATGCAAAACAGTGCTGTGATCTTTGTTTGGAACTATTTTTGTTTGCAAAATTTAGCAAAAACAAGCAATATTATGTCTAAAATGGAAGTCACTTTAACTTTAAACTTGTATAAAATTATTATGAAATTTGTTATGCTGATATCTGCAGAAAAACTGTACACTTTGTGATATAGATTAAGTTAAATATTATATAAATGTAAAAAAGCATACAGAAGCATTTTTGCCATCTACAATTTAGAATTCCTTGAATTTAAATAGACTAATAAATCACGTGCATGCACTCTGTGTGTGTGATTTGGCGATATACTTGATAATGGCAGATTGCACATCATTACAACAACACTTACCATATTATCACAGAAGATATACTGGATATCGCACAGCACACCCCAGCCTCGACTTGAGAAGAAAATTAAATCGACCGCAGTTGTGTGAGCACTTGTTTGCAGATGAGTAAAAGTTTTTTTTAGACGTCTAACTTACAGACGCCAGACCACTGATCCGTCAAACCTGCTTTCATGCAGTTCATGTTCTTCTGACTTCTAACTATTTTGTTTTAAGTAACAAATAGGCTATGCTTCGGGGAAATGTATCGGAGTAAAAGTATACATTTTAATTAGGAAATGTAGTGGAGTAAAATTAAAAGTTGGCTGAAATATAAAAACTCAAGTAAAGTACAGATACTCAAAAAATAATTAAGTACTGTAACAAAGTATTATTACTTCGTTACATTACACCACTGTCAATAAGTGTTCTTTTGTGTTAATGTTGCAAGCTGTTCAAACTGTGGAGTTGGTTGGTTAGGCTTACTTCAAGCTGGCTGGCGCTAGGATCTGATTTACGATCATCCATGTTGTCTTGGGCCTCTTTGTGGAATTCGGCTCCTCGTGTTTCAACAATGATCTGATCGAATCTTAAATTGTCTGATTCACTCTGATACGCTACACCGCCATCTCCCTACCGGCATAGAGCAACATTAGCTGTGTCTCATTTCGAAGGCTGCACCCTCTGGAGGTCGCATCCTCTGTAGGATGTGTGAATGGAGTGTCCTCAACCCTCAATAGTATGTATTTGTACATATAATTTTTATTATCTTGTTTCATACAGACAGACATCAAGTATTGCAGGCTCAACACCCGTGTCCCTGTTCTTGAGAAGTTTTTTGATGGAGGGGATACAAAAGCAGACTTTCATCTGACGAGAGAGAGCCTCAATAAACTTTTGGAGCTCCTTCTTTAGCAACAGAGCCATAGCTGGGGTACAACACAGCAGACCTTGGTGTTTTTGTATTGGTTGGCATGTGTTGCATCTTATAGGGTTGTGTCAGAGGCTTTTGGGATGCCACGGCCAACTATTCACAGAATTATACATCAAGTGGCTGATAATAATGTTAATAAGAGTGTGCACTCACAATCTAAATTAATGATCAGCTCACCTCGGATCTTCGTCCAAGGATCAATGCCATTTGATCACCGATGGATGCTGCACTTCAGTCAAGGTTTCGATGAACAGTAACACAAAGTAGTGCATTTTCAAAGAACTGGACTCTTTACTACTCAATTAGCACTACTACTTTTATTTTTCTTCCTCTATTTTCCTTAATGATTTTGCTGTGCTGGTGCTTAACGAGTTTTGTCATTAAAAAATTTTTACTCAAAGTTTGATAACTTTTGCGTTAAAGAGGGATGATGGCACATGGTTTTAATGCAAACAATTTAAATGTTGATGGAGACATGTCAGATTCGAGTTTTGCGAGAGGGAGACTCCTCAGTGATCGTTCATTTACACCTTTTGCAGGGAGGGGTAATGTAGGACGAATGCCTGAATTCTGTTCTACTCGCGTAACTGAACAAACACCTAGTCAGTTCAGGAGTAATCCATTATCAGTCAGCCCAGACTTAAAGGATTCAGCATGGTATAACCTTATAACACATATTGCTCAGGAAGTAGGACAGACTATAATTTCTGCTCAATGTGGGGAAAGGTGTGGGGAAAGAAAATCCAGCAATGCACAGACTCGAAGTTTAGGTGCAGGTCAGTCATTCTCAGAGGCACCCTCACTTAATTTGACAGGAGTTAAACTGGTCATGCAGTCTGAAGTAAGAGAGCCCCCTGTTTTCTGAGGAGATGGAACTGATAAATTCAGTGTGCATGAGTGGGAGGATTTAGTGGACACTTACCTGCGGAAAAGAGGCATACCAGTGTTGGAGCATCATCATGAAATCCTCTCGAGACTGATGGGTAAAGCCAAAGACATTGTTAGAATAACCCTTCGCAGTAACACTTCCTTAAGACCCTCTGAGAACCACAGAGTGATATTTGACATTCTGAAACAGCATTTCAGCGAGGTCAGATTTTCCTCTATGCCTTTAGCTGATTTCTATGGCACAGTACCTGCTGCAGGAGAAAATCCATTCGAGTACTGGGTCCGTTTAAATAAGGCTGTGGATGTTGCAGAGGAGGCTTTAAATAGGCTTGTGCGACAGATGGATAACCCATGCCAAGAGGCAGCCATGATGTTTGTCAAATACTGCCCTACCCAACTTTGTTGGCCATTTTCGGCTTGAAAACAGCAGATAAGTGGACAGCGAGTGAAGTACAAGAGCATCTCGACAGATATCAGACTGAGCAAAAGGAACAGTTGGCGGTCAAATTTAAGCGTAACATTGCTATAAGGAATGCTACAGCTCATACTCAGTCACCTACAGAGAATGAGATTGCAGCTAGTGGTTTCCCTGTTGTGCCGTCTGATAATGTTAATGCTAGTACTCCATCTCCTCCACAGAATGATGATAATTGCATGAAGACACTTATAAGTCTATTTGACCGTGCTCTTTCACAGAATAGTCAATCAATCAATAGATGAGGTGTCCTCAACCAAGCCAATCACCTATGAGAGCATGTAAGGTATGCCGTTCTCATGAGCATTCAACTTTAGCACACTGTCGACGACAACGACTCTGCCTTGCCTGTTTCCAACCTGGTCACATAAAGAGGAATTGTGCAGATAGTCAACCCAGCACTGGCAACCAGTTTGCACAGCCACCTCAGGGTTCACCGACTTTAAAATAGTCGGCCCACACTTGGAGAGGGGACGTATGGGTAGAGTGGAACAAACCCTCGAAAATGGGGATATTAAGCAAGTTTATGAAAGTGCATGTGCGCTAGCTCCAGCTGAAATTAAAGTGATCGCACAGAATACACAAACTCTTGAAGTGTTTGATGAGTTGTTTTATGCACCTGTATATGTGAATGACAGATTCCAGATGAAGGGAATGTTGGACTCAAGATATATGGCATGTACTTTCAGTGAAGCAGTAGAGAGTAGAATAAATAATGTTAATAGGATGTGGAGGTAAAACAACCAAGCCAAAATGCATGTATGAAGCTGAGCTCAAAGTGTATAGTGAGAGATGTTTGGTGCCTTTTCTAGTTGTACCAGGACAAAGGGATGATTTAATCATCGGTACCAATGTGATTAAGTTCCTCATGCACCGAATGAAGATCAGTGATGATTACTGGAGGATTCTGTCTAACGGTGTTTCAGAGCCACCTTCATCATGTGAACAATTCTGGGATGTCATGACGAATACTTGCCGCTGGAGAGGTGGAGATTCACCAGACAAGGTTGGGACTGTTAAGCTTCAGCAGTCAGTTACTCTAATGGCCAAACAAGAACACCTTGTCTGGGGAAGGCTGCCGAGTAATACTGCCATGTCACCAGGGAGCACTGTAATCGTGGAGGCCACTTCTTCCAGAACCATGCCACGGGACATCATCATAGGTCGTTGTTGTTACGCATCTGTGGGGAGATCGTTGGGTTCCTTTAAAAGTTACCAACCTTTCAGACAAGCCGGTCACCCTCAAAAGGAACCGTAAGTTAGCTGATGTGTTCCTGTGCCTTGCTGTGGAAGATTTCGAGCTGTTGCAGGTTTTCAGTCATGCTCAGGTGCCCACATCCGAGAAAATTTCCCGACCTGGTGTCACAGGTGATCTTAAACAGAAACTAGATTGATATCGACTCATGTTCTGCCAGTGATACAGCAAAGGAAAGGCTCATCCAGTTGCTTGAGAACTACAATGATGTATTCTCCAAACATGCTCTGGATTGCGGGGAGGTCAGAGGTTTTGTTCACTGCATCCGCTTAACTGATGAGCGTCCTTTCCGACTTCCGTACTGTCGTGTACCACCCGCTCACTATCAAAAATTACGCCAAGTTCTTTCAGAAATGGAAGAGCAAGGAATAATCCGTAAATCAGTGAGCGAGTATGCTTCGTCTTTGGTTTTAGTATGGAAGAAAGACGGCAGCTTAAGGATCTGTACGGACTTCAGATGGCTGAACGCCAGGACCATTAAGGATGCGCACCTGCTCCCACACCAATCGGACTGTCTCGCTGCCTTGGGTGGAAATACTCTCTTCAGTACTATGGATTTAACATCAGGCTTTTATAACATCCCCATGGCTGAAGAAGATAAAAATTACACCGTGTTTACGACTCAAGTAGGTCTCCATGAGTACAGTAGGATGCCTCAAGGGTTGTGTTATAGCCCAGCATCTTTTATGCGTATGATGTTAAGTATCTTCGGGGACCTGAATTTTAGCAGTCTGCTGTGTTACTTAGACGACCTACTGGTGTTTGCGCTTGATGAGATTGCAGCTCTGGAGTGGTTGGAGATAGTATTCCAACGATTGAGGAGCCACAATCTCAAATTAAGTCCAAAAAAGTGCCATCTGATGCAAGCGTCCGTTAAGTTTTTAGGCCACATTATCGATGGGAAGGGTGTTTCCATTGATCCTTCAAAGGTTGAAGCCATAGCAAAACTGTCAAAAGCTGACCTCATGGAAGAAGATGGGTGCACTCCATCTGGACGGAGGATTAAGTCTGTTTTGGGAATGATCCTCTACTACCAGCACTTTATCCTTAATTGCTCCTCCATTGCCAAACCACTCTTCTCCCTAACTGCTGGGCAGAAAAGGAGGACAAAGGTCAAAACTGAGGCTAAGGCAGGCACGTACAGAAAGCTGAAGCCAAATGACTAGACCCCAGAGTGTGATAATGCCCTATCTAAAATGAAAGAGAGCTTGCTGCAGAGTGTGGTCCTGGCACATCCCGATTTTTCTCTTCCATTTTGTCAATTGATGCTTCTCTTGAAGGTCTTGGTGCTGTGCTATCACAGATACCAGCAGGCGAGGAAAAAGCGCGCCCTATTGCATTCGCAAGCAAGTCCTTAAGTAACTCTCAGAAGAGATATCCAGCACACAAGCTAGAGTTTTTAGCCTTAAAAGTGGAGTGTGTGTGAAAAATTCAGTCACTGGCTAAAGGGCCACACGTTCACTGTATGGACAGACAATAACCCACTCACTTATATACTAACAAAGGCTAAACTCGATGCTTGTGAACAGCGCTGGGTGTCTAAGCTTGCTGCTTATACTTTTGATCTTAAGCATATTGCTGGAAGTAAGAAGACTGTAGCTGAAGCTTTGAGCAGTGATCCTTTCGCAAAAACAGTCAGTCACAGGCTCATCACCGAGCGATATGGCAGTCTACTCACTGAGGCTGAAAGTGTTCATAAAGATTTCTTTATTCGATTTCTCCTTTTCGTTTACAAGTGAACAGCCTTCATGTATCGTCTCAGTCAAGCCCAGTGTCCTGTGATCACAAAACAGTCAGAACCCTTTTGAACCTCCACAATCAGTGGGAGACTGTAACCGAGCTACGGGCCATGCAGGCAATCCAGTCCATTCAGAATGCAGCAATGCCTGGACATTACACAATTTCAGCAATCCCCCTTGAGGAAATCCGACAGGGCCAAGGATCAGATCCAGCAATCTGAAGAATTATACTCTTTCTGAGTCAGAATAAAAGTCAGTCAAGGCGAGAGGTGGCTGGAATGGATAACAGGGCTCTAGATCTTCTTAAGCAATGGGATCGGCTGAAGGTTCAAGATGGAGTAGTCTATCGGGTCTCCAAAGATCCTTTAAGCAATCACAAGAGGTTCCAACTTGTACTGCCTTCTAGTCTCAGGGCTAAAGCCTTAAGTGGTGTGCACGATCTTGCTGGACATCAAGGACAGTCAAGAACTCTCCAGCTAACTCGACAATGCTTTTTCTGGCCTAGAATGGAGCGTGACATAAGGGAGTATGTCAAGTGTTGTCAGAGATGTATATTGGCCAAAACACCAGAGCCATCTGCTCGAGCCCCACTTGAGAACATAAGGACTTCCATCCCTATGGAGTTAGTGTGTTTGGATTTTTGGAGTGCTGAGGACAGCTAGCAGCGTTCTGTAGATGTATTAGTCGTGACGTATCACTTTACAAAGTTGGCCCATGCTTTCCCGTGTGTAAACCAGAAAGCAAAACAAATTGCGACGAAGCTGTGGGATCATGTCTTCTGCATCTATGGTTTCCCAACACACATTCATACGGATCAAGGAACCAACTTTGAAAGTACCCTCATTGCAGAACTGCTCAAGCTGGCAGGTATTGAGAAGTTGCACACTACAGCATACCAACCGATGGGGAATGGTGGAACAGAGTGGCTCAATCGGACCCTGGGCAGTATGCTTCGTTCTCTGCCTCTCAAGGAGAAACACAAGTGGCCCGAGCAGATACAGACTTTGACATTTGCATATAACGCCACAGTACATGAGACCACGGGTTACGCCCCATTCCAGTTAATGTTTGGTCGCATTCCGAAGCTACCTGTCGAGGTCGTTTTTGGGCAGGTGTTGCATGACCCTGTGATTGTTGACCATGGCAGTTATGCGAAAACACTTATGTCTTACCTCCATGAAGCAGCGCACATTGCCCAGAAACACACACAGAAAGAACAGAAAAAGCAAGCTAAGGGTTATAATCGGAAGAGTGCCCTTTTTTTGGTGATGGTGTTTGTGTTTTTTTTTTCCTTCAATAAATCAATGATATTGGTCACCCTTTACATCGGTCTGTCTGCTTTACAAATATTTAGCTAACGAAAGGTATTAAAAAGAGCTTGTGACTAAATCTTGTTGGATTGCTCAAACTGTCAGTAAACCTCATAACTCCACCCCCTCTATCTTGACTGAATGAACTGAAGTTCCACAGCAGCTGAACTAGGTCTGCAAGGGAAGATAAAGATCTTGTTGTTTGAATAAGTACAGCGTTTTCTTTACGCAAGAAACACTATGTCTAAAAAGGCTCATAATTTATGTATTTGAAACTGAGCGCCGCGTTTTATCTAGTATTCTATACTCTCTGCTCGTCTTCAAATGTATAAACGTAGTAAAACATGGTTTTACTACAGTAATGTTGTTGTAACCAAAAAACTTTACAGAATCAAATAACTGTGAAATCTTAATATTTTATCATGCATAATGTAATACATTATATATATTACATAGCTAAAAATATTTTTCTTAAAACGTAATTTTATTGAACTTTATGTGCGCAAAGCAGAGAAAATTTGAATTGTATATACTGTATATATATATATATATATATATATATATATATATATCTTCAAAATATTGGATAAGAAAAAATTCGTAGTACAAAAATAAAACAACGCCAATATTACAAAATATAACATTAAAAAGTGTATAAATCACTCGTTTTTCTAAAGAAACATTGTCCAACAGCGACACCAGCAGGTAAAGTTGCAGCGGGAGTCTGAGTCTCTCTCGCCTCCCCTGAGCCCATTAAATTTTAACAGACCAACTAAAGCATGCAGTGGGGGGGTACTTGAGAATGAATGGGGGAAAATCACGTGAGAGG
Source organism: Sinocyclocheilus grahami (assembly GCF_001515645.1). NCBI lineage: Eukaryota > Metazoa > Chordata > Actinopteri > Cypriniformes > Cyprinidae > Sinocyclocheilus > Sinocyclocheilus grahami. The sequence continues at coordinate 253,525 of NW_015506284.1, forward strand.
AGGCAATGCCTCCATCACAATTTGATTGGATATGACTGGTTATGTTTGGCTGTGATTAGTTCATGCGATAAAACCTATTGTGTTCATGTGCGTTCTACGTTCGCGAATCAGTCTGAATGAACAATTTAATGGTATTAATGGGAATACTCATTTAAATAAGTAAGTAAACAACTCACACTCTTAGATTTAACCACTTTATTACGTCAAAACAAGACTTGAAATGGTCTGAAAACATGATCTGTGGGAGTTTTAGTGTATTAATGGGAATACTCATTTAAATAAGTAAGTAAACAACTCTTAGATTTAACCACTTTATTACATCAAAACAAGACTTGAAATGGTCTGAAAACATGATCTGTGGGAGTTTTAGTGAATAAATCAGCTTGTTGAAATTTAAAGTAAATTTCTGTTTCTGTGACCAATATTTACGGAACTTTGATGACTGATGAACCGAATAATTCAAAAATAGTTAAAAGTTAACTATTAAAAAGAATAGCTGAACATAAGTTCACAAATAAAATATTTAGTTTAAATTGTTGAGTTATTATTTTGGAATAAATGTAAAATGCTTAATAACTTGATGAGATTCATACTTGGCTTTAATAAACAGAATATTGATTACATTGTTGATGTAAAAAATGTTTTACCCTTTTTCAGTTTCAGCAGATGCCCCTCAAAAGGTTTGTGGATGGCCCTGATCGGAAGGTCAACGGCACATGTTTGAACATCGGAAACAGAGTGCTCCTTACAAACAAAAGTGAAAGAGGAAAGAAAAAGCTTGCCGATAAGTGGGATTCAAGTGTCTATACTGTAAAGGATCGAAACCTTCAAACAAACATATACAAACTGATTGACAAGAATGGCAAATCAAAAGTGGTGCATCGAAATTTAATTCTGGACATCAGCTTTCTACCGATTGAACCACCTCAAAATGACAAGGACATCCAGTTTAATGCTGAGAATATGGAATATGTCGGAGTTGTCTGATTTATCGGAAGAGGGGAGTTCTGAAGATAGAATGAAGGCATGGGTGCTTGATGGACAAGATGAAATTGAAGGTCAAGAACCTGTGGGGGATGATCATTTGGAATCTGATCATTCAATCCAAAGTCGAAGAAGTGTCTATGAACAAGATCCCAGTGAAAATGAGGCCATTGGGGGTTATTCTGATGAAGTTTCTGGCATAGAGACTGAATCTCCTTATAATTGCCCTAACTCACAAACACAAACTGTGAATGACTCTCATGCTAACAGTATCCCTTACACACAAGCACAAATTCCCACTGACACACAGGGTGTTAGGACCCGTGCGGGAAGGGTGGTCAAAAAAGTTAGCCGTTTGATTGAGTCCATGGCACAGAGGCCATTTTACATTCAGAGAGTGGGGCCATCATTAGCAAAGAGATCAAAATCAATTCTTTCTTTATTTTAAATATTTTATTTTTCTGTCACAATACCAGTGGCGGCTCGTGGGTTTTAAAATAGAGGAGGCACACTAATTGTATTGGTCTGGGATCCCTGCCGATTACTATTATTATTGCTTAACCACCTTAAAATGCCTTTTTGGTTGCTTTTAGTCAGAAAACGTAAAGAAAACTACATACATACAGCAAGATAATATAATTTCATTTACCTGGCCTATCACTTGAAGCAAACATCCATCCCTTCTTAAAAGTCTGTGTTAAAAGAGAGCTGC
>NW_015506284.1:255275-277802 GCF_001515645.1 Sinocyclocheilus grahami
GTAATTTACGTCTCTGTGATGATTGGTTGATATCAGAAGGGAGGCTAGCCTCCCTTGCGACGTTTCTTTTCTCAACACTCCTCAGCGCTGAAAGTGAACACTCGATGCTGATTGGCTAATTTTTTTTACCAACGGAGGCATGAGAGCTCCGCGCTCCCCTGGCCTCCCCCTCCCCTTCTCTATCACCTAGTGGTTGCAATTACATCAGCAGATTCGGCACATTCGCGATAGAAAAGCAGTAGTTTCACATTATGGTATTACAACTGTGAAATTACAAACAAAAAATACACATTCTGAGACATGAACTGAAATGAATTGTGAATTTTATTAACATTAAATCGTCCTCCTCCCATTTTCACCTTAAAATTATGGGGAGGCTGTGCCTCCCCTGCCTCCCCCGACGAGCCGCCACTGCACAATACTGTGAAAGGGTATGTGCAATGTATGAATTTTATTAAGTGTAATATAGACCAGATTATTGCAGCATACCGTTCTGAGAATGTCTAAGACTTGACTTTTGTACTTTTCTGGTTCTGTTGGATCAGTTTTTGTCATTTTGGTCAGGATATTAGTGAAATTCAGGATGGGTGAATGTGACGGATGTTAATAAGAGTGTGCACTCACGATCTAAATTAATGTATTTCACTAATGATCCTTCCTTTCGATTTTCATGTATTTACTTTAAATGAGTTGTTCACAAAAACGTGATAATTAAATTTTGTACTTTATTTGAAAATAGTTTTATATTAATTAGTAATTAATTAATGATTAGTTTTATATAAATTTTACTTTGTGACATCATTTATGTAGATGTTAATAAGAGTGTGCACTCACGATCTAAATTAATGTATTTCACTAATGATCCTTCCTTTCGATTTTCATGTATTTACTTTAAATGAGTTGTTCACAAAAACGTGATAATTAAATTTTTTACTTTATTTGAAAATAGTTTTATATTAATTAGTAATTAATTAATGATTAGTTTTATATAAATTTTACTTTGTGACATCATTTATGTTCAGACCGCACTGCGTCCTCAGACCACGTTGAGCACGCTGAGGAGAGGTGGAAAAAAATCACAGAACGAAAACATTTCTCATTGTTGTACTCTCTCTCTACTCCATCCAGAATCTGCATGCTCCATTTTAATAAACCCTCCATCAGCAGCAGTTCCCGTGATCCGTCTATTCATTTATAACACAACGCAGACCGTAACAGTGACAGCGTGGGGCCGGTTACACTGGCTTTGCTTCTCTCACCAATCACCAGGCATTTAGTAAAGCTGTTGGAGCAATTGATGGATGTCATGTGAGAATAAAACCACCAGCTGGCCCTGATGGACAGTGTTATAAAAACAGAAAGTGGTTTGCCTCCATCCTGCTTCAAGGGATATGCGACCATCAAGTGGCATTTTAGACATTTTTGTAGGGTACCCCGGGAGTGTCCACGACTCACGGGTGCTTAAGAACAGCCCCATTTAAAAACAGGCAAAATATCCACCTCAGGGCTTTTTCCTCCTTGGTGATGGTGGGTACCCCTGCACAGAGAAGCCAATCACAATCATGACACCATTTAAGAATTCAGCCTCACCATCTACTCAGCACTTCAATGTACATCTTTCCAAAGGCTGCTCAATTATTGAGCGTGCTTTTGGAATGATGAAGTTGTGATTTAGAGCCATCTTCCATCAGGCACTTGAAGTGCATCCAACATTTGCACCAAAGGTTGCATTATTTTTCTATATATTTGACCTTTACTTAACACACAACTTCAATGTTCAAATAATTTACAATTTAGGGTGACAGAATGTTGTTTTCATATTTGTGTGTACAGGTAATAGCGGCATGCACCATGCTGCACAACATCTGCCTTGGTGTTGGCGACATTATACCACCAGACGACAGTCAAGAGGAAGAGGAAGAAGGAAATAAAAAGGAATAAAAGGAAAGAACAAAAGGCTTCCAGCAGGCCGCCAGACCAAAAAAAAAAAAGAACAAAAAAAACCCCCACAATAAATAAGGTAACTTTATTGTATATCACAGAGGAAAACGCAACCACTAATTAGTATAATTCATTAAGGCACCCACGGTCCAAACAAACAAAAAACAAAACAAAAAAACAAAACAAAGCAAAATAATTTGTCTGAGGGACGAATATAAAGAAATATAAAGGAATAAAAATAAAAAGTGGTATTTTTCATCAGAGAGACCCAAGGCCCAAAATAACAAACAAAACCAATCAAAAAAAATTAAACAGCAATAGATAACCTGTCACAAAGAAAAGAAAAATAAATACAATCAACCTAACCTAACTACTCTATGTGCAAAAACATTGTAGAAATAAGATTTAAACAAAAGGGAAGGTCTCTCCTACATTACTACCACATTCCAAAGAAAATAAACGATCAAAAGAAACACTCAAAGACACTAGAAATACATTTTGGTCTGGCGGCTAACAGGGAGTCTGGATCAGTGTGACCGGCCCGAAGTCGCACAGCTCACTTCTGAAGAACAGAAGAAGCGTTTTAAAAGGACCGCCCACTGATCACCCAATTACCGCTGGTAGGCGGCAGCACTCTTAGCAAATCAGCGGCGATCTGAAACTCAAAAAGAACACATCCAACAGAATACAAGTATTATGAAAACACAACGAAAAATAAACATCATAACGTAACAGGAGGCATGCAATCAAAGGGAGGCAGTATCTGGTGCAGCATGGTGTTTGAGACTGTGCAACCAAGTGTCTGCCTTACATGATGTCAACCAGGACCACGACTATATAAATCATCTTAAGTAAAAAAAGTAAGTTGAACACACTAAATACAATTTAATAATTGGCTACAAATACTGATTTTAAAATTAACTATATAATTACCTATACTTACTTTTAATATGGTATATACAGCATTCTAACTCATTCACTTTTCATGGATTTTTTTAAATCTTTAACCCAGTATATTGTTTTTTTTCTTCTTCTTTGCTCTTAGGCTTAGGAAGTCAGAATGAGAACTCATTTAAAACATGACATCTTTTTCACGTTTTATCTTTTATATTTGTTAATGTGTAACCAAAGATATTTATTCATTAATGATTGTGTTTAGCCATTTATAATTTATTAATTTAAATATTTAGAGAAATGTTGACAATATAATTACCTTTTTAATTAGATTTTTATGTAACAACCGAGATTGCAAAATTCCTGAAGCCCAGATCAGGCCCACACCTGATACTTTCATCTGGCCAATATACAGCGTGGAATGATGGCACTTGGGCAGTCCGCTCCTGTTTGCCAGATTTGGGCCACAAGCAAGCCAAAGGAAGGCCCAATTTCAGCCATGAATAAACCAGATAAACCATAACTGGCCCAAATCTGTGCCACATTGGTTTTAATTCTGGCCCAGATACAGCCCAGATCCAAAACCTTGTTCCTGCCCACATACTGTGAAGAATGATGGCACTTGGGCGGTGCGCTCCTGTTTGCAAAATTTGGGCCACAAGCAAGCCATAAGTAGGCCGAAGGTCAGCCATGAAAATGAATAATATAAAATAAACCATAACTGGCACAATCTGGGCAACATTGATTTTAATTCTGGCCTAGATCCAACACCTTGCTCTGGCCTGCATACTGTTTAGAACAGGGGTGCCCAAACTCGGTCCTGGAGGGCCGATTTCCTGCAGAGTTTAGATTCAACCCCAATTAGACACACCTGAACCAGCTAATCCAGCTCTTACTAGGCATACTAGAAACTTCCTGGTAGGTGTGTTGAGGCAAGTTGGAGCTAAACTCTGCAGGACACCAGCCCTCCAGGACCGAGTTTGGGCACCCCTGGTTTAGAATGATGGCATTTGGGTGGACCATTCCTGTTTGCCAGATTTGGGCCTCAAGTAAGCCTTAGCATTGCCGCATGCAAGCCAACCAAATAAACCAAAACTGGCCTTAATGTGGGCCACAGTTGATTTTTATTCTAATCCTGGTCTTCCCCACATTCCTCATGTGGCCCACATGCTATATGGAATAGTGGCATTTTGGCAGTGGTCCACAAGCAGGCCACTACACAGCCACATTTGAGCTAATAATGAACCAAATAATCCATAAATATACATTATCTGGGCCACACTAAACCTTAAGTGAGTTATGCATCAACAATACTCAACATATTGTAAAGAGAAATTTGAAAATGTCCTCCTTAAATGTTAAAATTTCAAGACTTTAAAAACAGTTCTTCACAAGTTTGAACCTAAATGCTTCTCACTCAGACTCTACCTACACAGTAAGTCTATAAATGCCATGGCTACACTGTGTTAAAGAGTGCACGACGAAGACGAAAGGTTATATAGCTCAAGTCTTTAATCCAACAAGGGTAAATCCAAACACAATGTAGCACAGCAACATTCAAGACATGTAGCCGTAAGACCAGACAAACTCAAAGTGAACATAAGCACTCAGAACAAACAAGGGTAATTAACTAGGCACCCCTGAACAGAATAAATGGTGCAAAAGGAAAACAAAGTCCAAATTAACAGAAACTGTGACAGTTAGAGCTATCATTATAGTGCACATCTGTTTTTATGCTGCACAGTACACATATAAAAAATTGCCATGAAAAGAATTTTTTTCAAAAAAATAATTTGCTGGGTATGTAGCCTTCTTAAGACTTATATCAAGATCACCCTGTATCAGTTAACTGTGTTGCATCCTACTAAAAGTATCCCAATTCTATTAGGCCATATTTACAATTTCAAACTTCCATTTAAATTAGCCAGTGTCAAGTGCTACATCCAAACCAGAAGTGTCCCTCATCTGTTTTATAATATATGGGACATATTTGCCATGTCAAATATGGGACAAGTTAGACTTACACACTGATTAGCCAATGCTGACTGTGCCATATATTTGCCAAAAGTAGCCCAAATTGTTATAAATTATTTGGGCAATATTTGTCATTTTATATGCAGGCCACTTTAAGCTCACAGTCACATTAGCCAGTGCTTACTGTGCCATATCTTTGCCAAAACTGGCCCAGATACATTTTACGATAACTGGGCCACATTTGTGGCTTCATATGCGGGCCAATTTAGGCTCACAGCCACATTAGCCAGTGCTTACTGTGCCCCTATTTAGCCAAAATTGGCCCAGATATGTTTTAGGATAACTGGGCCACATTTGTGGCTTCATATGCGGGCCAATTTAGGCTCACAGCCACATTAGCCAGTGCTTACTGTGCCCCTATTTAGCCAAAATTGGCCCAGATATGTTTTAGGATAACTGGGCCACATTAGTGGCATTATATGAGAGCCACTTTAGGCTCACAGCCACATTAGCCAGTGCTTAATGTGCCGCCAGTGCTTACTGTGCCATATCTTTGCCAAAACTGGCCCAGATACATTTTACGATAACTGGGCCACATTTGTGGCATCATATGCGGGCCAGTTTAGGCTCACAGCAATATAAGCCAGTGCCATATTTTTGCCAAAACTGGCCCAGATATGTTTTAGGATAACTGGGCCACATTAGTGGCATTATATGAGAGCCACTTTAGGCTCACAGCAATATAAGCCAGTGCCATATTTTTGCCAAAACTGGCCCAGATATGTTTTAGGATAACTGGGCCACATTAGTGGCATTATATGAGAGCCACTTTAGGCTCACAGCAATATAAGCCAGTGCCATATTTTTGCCAAAACTGGCCCAGATATGTTTTAGGATAACTGGGCCACATTAGTGGCATTATATGAGAGCCACTTTAGGCTCACAGCAATATAAGCCAGTGCCATATTTTTGCCAAAACTGGCCCAGATATGTTTTAGGATAACTGGGCCACATTAGTGGCATTATATGAGAGCCACTTTAGGCTCACAGCAATATAAGCCAGTGCCATATTTTTGCCAAAACTGGCCCAGATATGTTTTAGGATAACTGGGCCACATTTGTGGCATCATATGAGGGCCACTATAGGCTCACAGCAACATTAGCCAGTGCTTAATGTGCCATATCTTTGCCAAAAACGGGCCCAGATAAGTTTTAGGATAACTGGGCCACATTAGTGGCATTATATGAGAGCCACTTTAGGCTCACAGCCACATTAGCCAGTGCTTAATGTGCCATATCTTTGCCAAAAACGGGCCCAGATAAGTTTTAGGATAACTGGGCCACATTAGTGGCATTATATGAGGGCCACTTTAGGCTCACAGCCACATTAGCCAGTGCTTACTGTGCCATATTTTTACCAAAACTGGCCCAGATACGTTTTAGAATAACTGGGCCACATTTGTGGCTTTATATACGAGCAACTTTAGGCTCCCAGCCACATTAGCCAGTGCTTACCGTGCCCTTCTTTTACCAAAATTGGCCCATATATGTTTTAGGATAACTGGGCCACATTTGTGGCATCATATGAGGGCCACTATAGGCTCACAGCAACATTAGCCAGTTCTTAATGTGCCATATCTTTGCCAAAACGGGCCCAGATATGTTTTAGGATAACTGGGCCACATTTGTGGCATCATATGCGGGCCACTTTAGGCTCACAGCCATATTAGCCAGTGCTTAATGTGCCATATCTTTGCCAAAATTGGCACAGATATGTTTTAGGATAACTGGACCATATTTGTGGCATCATATGCAGGCCACTTTAGGCTCACAGCCATATTAGCCAGTGCTTACTGTGCCCTTCCTTTGCCAAAACTGGCGCAGATACCTTTTAGGATTACTGGGCCACATTTGTGGCATCATATACAGGCCACTCTAGGCTCACAGCCATATTAGCCAGTGCTTACTGTGCCCTTCCTTTGCCAAAACTGGCCCAGATATGTTTTAGGATAACTGTGCTATATTTGTGACATCATATGTGGGCCACTTTAGGCTCACAGCCACATTAGCCAGTGCTTACTGTGCCACATCTTTGCCATAACTGGCCCAGATTTTTTTAGTTTTAATATACCTGGAACACATTTGCTGAAACATATGTGGACCACATTTGGTGTACACCCTGATTAGCCTTTGTCGAGAATGCCACATTTTTGCCAAAGGTGGCCCACATTTGGTCGGCACTATTTGGGCCATAATCACTGTTTACCACATGGGCCACTTTAGGGTCACATTCAGATTACACACTGCCGTCAACACTGCATCTTTGCCTACAGAGGCCCCCATGTGATTTAATACATTTGGGCCATTTTTGCTGTTTTACATATGGGCCACTTCAGGCTTAAATCCATATTGTCCGGGCCATAAGAAGGCAAGCAGTGCCGTATAATTGCTTTAAGTGGCCAACATCTGCATGCTATCTGGGAATAGTAAGTAAATATTGTAAATACTAAATAGTAGTAAATATTGTAAATATTTTTGTTACATTTTATCAGTAAGTTTTCTGAGTAAATTAAAGAGCCTATCACTCCTTGCCTTGACTTCTGCAACAGACTTTCTTCCCACTCCTTCCGACGTGCCATGTCTTCCTTCAGGAGCTCAAGAAGTGGATCTGATTTATTTTTTTTTCTCTTTCTTGGTCGTGACTGCTCTATCCCTGCCACCTCCTCCTGTTCTGCTTCCTAGGTAGGCTCAATAGAACTGCAACCTGGCCGTGGTTCTTCATCAGACAGTGAAGCAATGAGAAGGTGGGTGGGGCTCTCTGACCCAACATCTCATCCATCAGAACAAACCACAGCCAGGTTTCAGCAGTTGGCTTTCCGTTGTTCAGGCCCTCACCTGACCCTGGATGTTTGCATTCCAAAGACAAAAAAAAAAAAAAAATGTTAAAGGGATAGTTCACCCAAAAATTGGATGTTTATCTGCTTACGCCCAGGCAGTGTTGGGTGTAACGCGTTACTGTAATTAAATTACTTATCTGCTGAAAAAAGTAAAGTAAGGGATTACTCTTAATTTTTAGGTAATTTAATTACAGTTACTTATAATGTACTTGCGTTACACATATTGTAAATAATTTCAACAGTTTTGTATATATCATTTAAAATCTAAATTTAAAATCTAAATTTATCGTCTAAAAGGTAAAAGTGAACACTGCCTCTTGAAAAAGACACTGTTAGGGCAATGCTTATGACAGAATGCCGTGGGTTGCCTCTTGAAGACCAACAGCATAATGCTCAACACCACAACAAGCCTGCTAACTCCAATGATGACTTTTTTTCATTCGAGGAGGAAGATTGTGCCTACTCTGCTGAAACAGAGGTCATGGATTATTTGAAATCTGCAGGGTCTGAGCTGGGTGTTCTTGGACTGTTTCCCAGGATTAAGGTCATTTAACTCAGGTACAACACAGCCACACCATCAAGTGCACCAGTGGAAAGGCTTTTCAGCCTGGGCAATCTTGTGCTCACCCCCAGAAGAAATAGACTGTCAGACAAACGTTTTGAGAGACTTACATTAATGAGATACAACCACCTTTTCAAAAGCAGCGCAGTCAGCTGAACACTAGAAATTAGTTACTTTTTCAAAAAACATGACAGCATACAGTATGTATAAAAAATGGTGCTCTTACTTTTTAAAAATTTTATGTTTACAGCCTGGATTTTGCGGAGTAAATTTTTTTTTTGTTATTCAAATATCTTGCAAAGGAATTCTGTACAAATGAGTTTTTGTTGAAAAACATGACAGCATAAAATATGTATAAAATATGGTGCTCTTAGTTTTGAAAAAATTTAATGTTTACAGTTTGGTATTTTGCAGAGTAATTTAATTTGTTGTTTTCCAATATGTTGCAAATTAATTCTTTAGAAAGGAGTTTATTTTGTTGAAGAACATGACAGTATACAGTATGTATAAAATATGGTGCTCTTAGTTTTGAAAAATTATCGGCTTTAAGATATCGGCCAAATTTTCTTATCAGGCCGATACCGATAACAGAAAAAATGAGCCGATATGGGCCGATACCGATATGGTGGCCGATATATCATGCACATACAAAACATGCACAGACAAATCCAAATTAAACCCTGTGGCTCGTGACGACACATTGATGTCCTAAGACACGAAACGATCGGTTTGTGCCAGAAACCGAACAGTATTTATATAATGTTTTACCTCTAATACACCACTATTCACCCAAATTTTTGGGTGAACTATCCCTTTAATGGTCTAATGTTATTTGCAAGATATGAAGCCAGGATTAAGTTTCCGTAAGCATATCTAAGGAGTGCTCATTTTCCAACTCAATCTGTATTATCTGGTCTTTTCCTCTGGCCGCAGCACCGCTGTCAGAGGCAGACCGGTGGGGAGACTCGGCGTGAAGATGAGAGTTCTAGGGGTACATCACGTTTTGGGGCGTGGAAATGTCGCTACAATAACAGACTCTCTGTAAAACTCTCAAACATATTTTAAAGATTCTATGCCGCGAAATTTTGAATATTTCACATACTTTTGAAAATCCAGCGTTTAGTTGATCCTGATAAGCGCTCGTCGTCACAGTTGTAAACATGATGGCTTTCTTCTTTCGTGAGGGGGTTTGGCGTCACAGCATCTTTGTTTCCAGGTGGAACATTAAAGAACACCACACACAAGTCTCTCAGAAATCCTGTATAATTCAACCAATCCAATGACTTCTTCGAAACTCCTGAAGTGTTTCCACTTTTGTGTCTCATATGCATCAGATGTTCAGCCAGCGGTCCGAGGGCGTGACATCTGAGGCTGATACTAGGTCTGGTCTAACATGTCATTTTGGCAGAACTTTTTTCCGTGTGATATCCCTTTAAAGGGTTAGTTCACCCAAAAATGAAAATTAGCCCATAAATTACCCTCAAGTCATCCTAGGTGTATATGACTTTCTTCTTTCAGACGAATCCAGTTGGAGGTATATAAAAAATTGTCTTTGATCTTTCAATCTGTTTTCATGGCACTCAGCAGGTGTTGCATGCATCCGTCCAAAAGAAGTTAAATAAAAAGCTCCCATCCATAAAAAAAAGTGTCTCACATGGCTCCAGGAGGTGAACAAAGGCCTTCTGTAGCGAATCGATGCGTTTTTGTAAGAAAAATATCCAAATTCATTAAAAACATCCAGTCTTATAGAAAAATTCATAAATAAGTTGTAACTTTTAAAATTGTAAAATGATTGTATGACTGTATGATTATGATTTATTTATTAGGGGTTTAAGTGTGTAGAGCTGAAACCCTATTGTGATTGTTAGAATGGCCAAAGATCAGCAATCTCCACGTAAAACTGATTGTGCAGACCAAACCATAAGTTGTAGAGACTTAAAACTTGGAGGGATGGTAATACTCACAAGGATCGCCCCAATCGGCCTGGCAGGTGTGCTACAGCGATCAAAAGTATGAAATCACTCATAACTCCTAAACCAAGCTCAAGTGACTTATGTCGTTGGAATCCTTGCCTCACGCCGGACAAAATGCATTCAGATTTGACTGTGAATTTTCAGGTATTTTTGATTTTTTGAAAACCTATTTTTGCAAACTAGTCCAAGGTTTTTCGCACGATTGGAACCAAACTAGTGCAGAAAGATTCTCTGGAGAGTGAATATCAATAATTATCCCCCCAAAACTTTTTTAACTTTCAACTCATTGTTGCAAAGGGACACCAAAATGTTAGAAAGGGGCAGGGCTACTTTTAATAAAATGCCTATAACTTCACCAAACTCAGAACACCTATGTAAGAGCTCAATCTGAGCTCACATGATAAAATCGCAGAGCTTGGTCACTTGGTGGCGCTTAAAAATGGCTATAACTGTGCAACCATTTGTCCTGTCAACATGAAAATCGGTGTGCACGATCTTGGTCCAAAGTGCCACAAGTGTCTATAAGGACATTTGCATATAAGATGAACTTTGAGCACCTATCAGTGAAGGTTAACGGAGGCCGATCGGAACGAAACTTGGTGGGCCTGTTCAACTCACGGCCCCAAAGGTCTGTGAGAAATTTGAAAGAAATTGGCCACTGAGCATAAATGATTGTACTTTGCGTGGTTTTTTGCACATATTCACAATATTTGTATCATATGATAGAACTCCTCATTCTGGACAACTTTGCCTCTAGAACCACTGCTGTCAATCAAATCGTTTGTTAAATGATTGAGAAAATGTAAAAACCTACTTTTGCAAACTAGTCCGAGGTTTTCTGCTCAATCTGGGAAAACAAAAACACTGCTGTACAATTCTCTGGACTCTCTGGGTCAATAATTATCAAAGAAAAATTGAAATGTACCCTTTGTGAAGCTATAACAGCGTCATTTAGAAAAGGGGCCTGCACAAATTTACCCTAAATCCTATAAAGACCAAAGGAAAACTTCACAAAACCTGGCGAGCCCAAGCGACAGGTGATTCTAAACAAGCATGCAAAGTTTTAAAGAGATCGGACAACAGGTGGTGCTATAACAGTTGACGCTATAACAGAATGATTCAAAAACACTGTTTTTCTATGGTAAATGACCTCAAATTGCAGAAAACATTCATACATTCACGCACACACTAGATCTTCCCGTTGTACGATCTATTCCTTGATTCTGAACAACTTTTCCTCTAGGACCACTGCTGTCAATCAAATTGTCCTTTAAATATTTGACATTATTTAAAAAACCTACTATTGCGCAATCCTCCAATCCGACCATAGGTGGTGTTATTACAGTCATAAATGGTAATAAGCTTCATATTTATATGGTAAATTGCATGCACTTGCCAAGAATGATATTTTTAATAATTGATTTAGCTGGTTACATCCTTGTTTACACAGTGTATTTTCCCTTATTTGCTTAAATGCCTTAAGCGATTGAACCCTGATAATCGCTCATTGCAGCTTTATTTTTATTTATAATTTTTTTTATGATTATTTTATTATTTTTACTTAATTACCTTTTGATTTTTACTGTATACCCCACATGTTCTTGTTCAAATGTTTATGTGTATTTTTCTGATATTGTTAATAAAATAAATAATAAAACTGCTCTGCTTCATTAGTCCATCGTTTTACAGTCCTTAATACAGGTTGAGCTGATTTCAGTGTCTGCCTGTAGGTCGGTATAAGATGAACTAAACAGTGATCAGAGAGCCCCAAAGTTGCCCATGGAACAGAGTGATATGCATCCTTAATTGTTGTGTAACAGTGATCCAGTATATTACTGTCTCTGGTGGAACATGTAATCTGAACTGCACATCTTCTTTAACACATTTACATCAGTACACCACCTCTCATTGATGTAAAAGCATGTCCCGCCGCCGTGTGATTCCCCCATTGATTCTGCGTCGCGATCTCTAATTAAGACCGGGAGACTCAACGCACTGTCCGAAATGACGTCTTTCAGCCAGGTTTCTGTGAAACACAGAGCAGCAGAGTGTGAGAAATCCTTATTTGTCCGCTTCACGAGCGCGCCGGCTCGCTTCCCCCGTTTGCGCGTCCTGAAGCGTCTGAACAGCGCCGCTGCTCCCCCGACTACAATGTTCAGCAAAACATCAGAATAATCGAAAACCGGTGAAATATCGGGTGGTGTGTACTTCCGAATGTCCAGCAATTCGTCTCTGATGAAACTGATTGCAGCGATATAACTAATAGGATATAACTAAAGACAGGACATATATATAACTAATAGGATATAACTAAAGACAGGACAAACTAACAAAAACATAAAAACAACTGCGGAGCACGCCACGGAGGCAGCCATCAGCGTCGGCGCCATTGCGAGATACAAGCAATTTACTGAATGAAACAAGGCGTGTATTTAAAAATAATGTATTAATTAGGTAGGTTTAGTGTTACTACATTAAATCCATTGTAAATATTAATTTGTGGATTGAAAAGTATTCTAACTGCATTGTTGTCACAGTGTTTCTCCTGTTTTCCATGTCAGTGTTGTTGAGAATGGCAACGCGGTTTCATCTGCCTTTAAACTAGTCTGTGAAATCTGTGGTTTGTATAGGAGAGTTCTGCTTCTCACAGCGCTGTTCAGTGATCGAGACCTATGAGTAAACGCATTTGTTCTGAGCACGTGCTGTGCTGTTTTTAGGCAGAGCTAATAATGATCCGTGCAACGTGCTTGTAGGGTATCAGACCGAATCAGACAATGTAAGATTTGATAAAGAACAGTTGAAACACGAGGAGCCGAATTCCACAGAAGCCCAAGACACAGGATGTCGTAAATCAGATCCTGTCGCCACAAGCCTGAACCAACTAGTAGCTTTGAGTAGCTCACAGCATTTAAACAAAAGAACACTTATTGACAATTCCAAGGAGATTGTCAATTTTGGGGCAAGTAATTAAGATTAATGGTCAAAAGAGATGCACGGCGTGACCATCACATGGTAACCAGTGATAGCAATCACAAGATCTTTGGATTGGCTTCCCCCACCTCGACGACAGAGAACAGACTAAAATTCCTTATGAGAGACCTCTTAACCTCTGGTCTTCATACAGTCACAGAACATGACCTTATGTTCAGAGAATGGCACAGAAACTACATTTCCATGTAAATATGCATCTAAATGACACTAAAAGGACTGGTGAGCAACTAATAATTTCTATGCATAACTCCATATCGTGTATGTAACCCACACATCAGACTATCAGGTCTTAATCATTTATTGTGTATGTATTTTGAATAACTATTGAATAGTTTATAGGATTATATTCATGTTGGGTATGTATGTGTTTGAATATTCTTTCTTAAAACGTTTCTTCCAATTAATTCTTTGTCAAATGTATCATATTCTTGTTATAGAAATCATGTCCAAAATTATACTCTGCAAGAGCGGGAAAAACTCTGACCATGTGACTGATAAGATAACATTTGATTTATGAATGGGGAGGAGAAATATACAACACCCCGATCAAAGACGACATCTAATTGGTCAAAACACCATTTGGGAGGTGTTCAAAAGCCCAGTTTAAATACTCAGGACACCATCAACTCTCTCTCAAAAAAAATCTACTGCTCGTCTTGCTCTTCGCTTTTCTCTCTTTTTAGTCATAGCTTTGAGCTATGCTTTTTAATCATGCTTCTTTAGCTTTTTGAGCGTGCTCTGGCTTACACGCCAGCTTCCAAAACCATGAGGAGAAACGCCACCTAGTCTCGTCAAACTTTACTTCTATTTCTTTAGTTTATTTTATTTTCCTTTGAGAGTTTCGTGTGTTCCGAGTTAAGTTTTGCCCAATGCCTTGTCTCCGAAAGAGTGCCGTCTAAACTTCAACTTCAGACCACAGCTCCGCATCGTCAGCCAACGCCCAACCACTGGCTTCCCCAAGACTGAACTTCCAGCCAATCAGAAAAGCGGGAAACCCACTGTTCTGCAAGGACGACAACAAAGGGAACCCCGGACACAGGAACGCAAGTACCTCCAGATCCTAGCTGAAGTGGTGCTTAAACTGCCGATCTTGTTACTGTACTAATTAATAGTGTTTTCACTATATTTTGGATATAAATATCCATTGCAGAATTTATGTCATACGGCTCGTTCAATGAATCGCTGGCCGTCTCAGTGATCAGCTGTAAAACAGTGATTCTGTCCAAATTCCCTTTAAAATCTTAAATGATTCCCTTTGAGCTAAATTGACCTGTTTCCCTTACACGCTTCACACAAGTAGCGCTCTTCCGCTTTCGGTGCGCTAAAGAAATGACAGCGCATATGAGTTATCAAATTGTTGTCACTCACGTTTTACTGATACATCTGGCCTAAAAGTTTGTGCTCTCACCTTGTACTGACATTGTGAAACTGCATGGCTGACATTGGCCCATGGAAACCTCTATGAACACACTTGACTTTACGAATTTAAATTTTATTAAAAAGTGTTTACGTATTCTACACTCATGGCATGCACACACATTAGGATAGGTTAGATGCCTGCCTCTGTTGCGAGTACCTATCAAGCACTTTACAGATTCAACTACTCTCCTCTCCTCCTCCTGCCTGGCTCTTTGGTCCGCATCACTCACTGCAGAGCAAGCCTGTTCTTGATGAATCTGCTGTGAAAACATGGGAAAAGCAGACGCGGAAGAAGCTGGAGTGAAGCGATCTTTACATAGGCGGAGCAATATACTTCACCCTCGGACACATTTCTAACCGGCATGCATCTTGCGGTGATCACCGGTGATCGGTTCTGTGCAGATTTTGCTAATCTCAAATGAGCCTAATATTTACATGTGTAGCTTTGTGCATGTATTGTCTTTATGCAATTTGTAGTAATTCCACTTTAACTGACCTTTCCACAATAATATTAATTTATTTTGATCATGTATGCCTACTTTAGCCAGGCTTAGTTTTTATTAATTTATTCACATAAAAACTAGACTAATTTATTCATACTTTGAGTAAGTACAATTAAATTTTAATTTTTTATTGCTTTATATGGTTTTCTTCGAAAAAATTTGGTTTATTACATGAAACGGTTAAAAAATATCTGGGACGTCTGGGACACAAAAGTACCTTGCTCCACCTTTGACCACAATATATCCTTAGTGTGCAACATCTTGAAAAGCTTCCAGTAATAAAACATTTTACAATACAGTAGAGGGCAAAGTTTCGGTGCTTCGCAAAGCTTTCACCATCACTACTTGCGTCTACACCAATAAGATTTGCTGTTTTATAAACCAATCGAATTGGGGATGGGCGGAGTGACACGTGTCGCCCCACCCCATTGTCCTGGCTGCACTCTGAAATACTTGCTGCTCCTTGCAGATTTTTTAAAACTGAATGTAACGTCAACTAAAGTAAGAAGTAGGATAAAGTCTGAGTTATATCAAAGCTGTAATGTAGTTTACAAAACAAAACTAAATATTGGCAAAAGCAAAATTTAAATGTACATATTTGATGTAGCATAACTTGTTTAGCTTTTACTTTCTTTAGTTTGTTGTGGCTGTTTGTTTGATAGAAACCATATACGAGTCTATGATTCTGTGCAGTGTTAAATCTTCTTACATTTTAGAATAGTCAGCTCTTTGATTCATGTTTCTCCTCCTCAGGCAGTGTTTGAACACACAACACAATGAGGTCCAGTGCCATGCACAAGGGGGGTCCGGGGGCGGATCAAGCCCGTGCCTCTAGAATCCCTGACTCTGAAGGGACCAATCCGGTCAGCCCAAGAGACCCCGATACAACATTTCTGCAGCAGGAGAGGAAAACCTACCTCCATGACCCCCCCCAGACCCCAGATTGCTATTTCTCCGCTGCCCCTCCAAGGGTCTATGCTCCGTCAAATAGATGATGTAATGGCGCTCTGCTGTAGCCAGATTGAAGTGGCTGTAAATAACTCGCGCAAAGGAGCTGCTGCTGCTGGGGGAAGGGCTTTTTTAGGGGGGCAACTCGGAGTGCCACCCGGTATATTTATTGGTACGTACACTTATGTTTTATTTATTTTTACTTACAAAATTTTACCCACTTCACCTCTTAACCACAGAGTGGTGCTATAATATTATCTAAAAAAATTGTGTGGCTTGTTTTCTGAAGCCAAGCCAGTATGTTGACTTTTTTTGTAATAACATCTAAGCAAACACTAAAAGGAAGAACCTTTAACATCCATGGAACCTTTCCATTGCATAAAAGGGTCTTTATAGGCTAGTGGAAAAAGGTTGTTGAGGTTTTTCAAATGTACTTCACACTATGGAAAAATGGTAGTTCTTTTAAGAACTCTTCACTGAAAGTGAATGAAAGTGAAATAAATAAATAAATAAAACACCTCTTTGGAACCTTTATTTTTGAAGTGCTGATTAAATATTAATACATTTCGATTGAACTACAGTATGTAGAAAATATGGGAAATTCATTAATAAAGCCAATGTTTAGGCAACTTGATAACTTGATAAGATCAACTTTAAATTTCAAGTGAAGAAAACAATTTATTTTATCAATTAATAATTGTGGACGGTATATTTAGTGAACCGAGTGCATCTTTAGCAGTTTGTTTCTTTGTCCTACTTGATCTCCTATTATCATATGCTTTGGGAAGTGCTGTGGGATGGTGGATGACTAGAGGCAATTTCTGTCCTCTTCATCAGATGATAATAGAGATGTCTCCTCAACAGAGGGAGAAACTGTACTCTGAATTGATGGAAGAACTGGGAATTCTGGCATGGGATAACCTGTCTGAACTCATTTTGTCAGTGATGAGTAATTCCTCTCTAAAAATGCAAGTACTTGATATTTTAAAGTCTTTTGCCAGAAAACAGCTCAGAGCCAAAGTAAAGTATGAAAAAAATAGCATCTTATAATTTCACCTGGGGCCTTTTTCATAAAACAAGTTTACCAAATAAGCCAAGTTTATTTAATTTAGTCTGACTTATTGTCAATTGGTTTGGTTCAAAATAAGTCAGACTAACTGAAATAAGCCTGGCTTACTGTATTTGGTAAACTTGTTTTATGAAACAGCTTTTTTATGAATTTTTTCTATATTATAAACATTAGTAGCAGCCCTTCAGCATCCAACAAAAGAGGAGTTTTGACGGGTGCCTTCGATTTATTTACTCTGCAATAAACTTAATTGCTGAAGTATTCGTTTTTTTGTGCAAATTGTCTCCATTGCATCGCAACACCGTGTTCACCCAGTAATTGACTTCATAGCACAATAACAATAGCATCACAGCATCATGGCACCGTAAAACAACAAAGAAAACAAACAAAGAAACAAACATGAATGAAAGAAAGAAAAATAAATTCAACCAACATTCACAAAAACAAACATTCACTGCGTTAACAAAACATATTTAATATTATTAAAATTAATCAACAATATCATACCAAAGAAATACATGAAAAACAAACAAACCTCGCTCTGCTTGCCAAAGGGATACTAAAGTTGAAATCTCGAATCATTCTCCTGAGTTGTACCTGTACCAAGAACAAACGTGGACTACTCTTGCTCTACTTCCTTTCACTCTAGTGGTGACGCCAAGCAAAGCCAGTTAAAGGGGAAGGTCATTACACTCCCACCAAATCATGTTATGATAAACAAAGAAAACAAATCATACACGATTTCAAACTTCAATGACCTTTTTCAACACAAAACACATAAATCATACAAAAAAACTATTTTAACCTTATGTTAAACCTATTGTCTGATGCAAGAGATTTACCTGCATCAATGAATCACTCTCAAGTAGAACCACTCATTTTTGAATTGGTTGCTCAATGATTGAAGGTTTAGAGTGATGCCCTAATATAGTTTTCGTTCTCCTGTTTGATCTGTAACTTGTCGGACTAAGCCATCGCTCCCTTGAATGACCTTGACAACCCAACCTAACTGCCACTGGTTCCTTGGCAGCATGTCGTCTTTGATGATGACTTTAAGATTATGTCAGGGTACATGCCAGTTCTGTCGTTTTGAGATATTCAGGAGATACTCTCTTTTCCAACAACTCCAGTCCAGAACTGTTCAATTAAGCACTGGACTCTGCGCCACCTTTTGTAACGTCTTCCTTCAGAAATTTCCCAAGAGTTACATACTGTACTCCTTTTCCTACATTTCTTTTTCAATCCAGTTTACCAGAGCCATGGAGTATCACTGTGAACCTCAACATGTTTAAAAAATATTGAAAATACTTAAAAGAAATGAGTAATTAAGCAATAATCTTTTCTAAAACATGTCAAATCAAGACCATCTTATGAGCCATTTCAGTACAGTTAAAGGGATAGTACAGTGCAAAATGAAAATTCAGCTATTATTTAATCGCACCACATCTGACTTTCCATTATATGGATTAAAAACAACAACAACAACAAAAACACTGAGACATTCTGCAAAAAAAATAAAATAAAAAAAATCTCAAAGAAAGAATGTCATACAGGTTTGGAACGACATGAGGGTGAGTAATGATGGCCCAATTTTGATTTTTTTTGGGTGAATGATCCATTTAATCAGTTAAGCAAAGTTAACGTTCAGATTTGCAAGTAAAATAGTGTTGTTTTTCATATTATAACATATAATAACATTTAAATGTTATTTTCTAAAAGCATAGGATATGATAGGATATAGTTGGGAGGTTATGACCTGAACTAGAATCATCATTGAATTTTTGTTGTTCTTTAAGGCTGGTTTGGAATACACTACACAACTTTTAAAACAGATTTTTGAAAAGTTGAAAACAGATTTTAAAACATTAGGCATCACTTACCAACTTTGTAAATAGCCGCCAAGGAAAACTGCCATTATACACTAAACGACTGAGGATCATACACTACAAGACTTCAAGTTGTTCCAATCACAACAAACTTGCTAGGAGATGCGTGACAAATGAAAATGACATTCGCTCTAAAAATCGGCTCAAAATATCAAACATGTTTGCTATCCTCTGACTAAATGGGAAAAGAAAATCAGAGTCTGTAAGTAAATCTATCAGCTCAAATTTGCAGACTGGCTCTGACTTTTGGCAACTAGCACTGACTTGTTCAAAATCGTTGTTCAAAAAGTTGTGTAGTGTATTCCAGAATTTATGCAATAATCTATTCATATGATCAGGGCTGGATTGGTAATCGGGCATTTTCACGGTGGGCTGACGCACTTAAGGGGCCGACAGAATGTTTTTTTTGTTTGTTTTTTTTGTTTGCAGGGACAGCGAGCAGCCAGTGGGCCATTGGATTGTCTCCTGTATTGACAGCGTAAACCATCCAATCACAATGTGCTATAGACGGTGTGATGAAGTATTTTGCTCCGCCTATATGTGACCATGGACCACAAAACCAGTCTTAAGGGTCAATTTTTCAAAATTGAGATTTATACATCATCTGAAAGCTGAATAAATAAGCTTTCCATTGATGTATGGTTTGTTAGGAAAGGACAATATTTGGCCGAGATACAACTATATTGGGTTAAATCTTACTATTAAATCTGGAATCTGAAGGTTCAAAAAAATCAAAATATTGAGAAAATCGCCTGCAAAGTTGTCCAAATGAAGTTCTTAGCAATGCATATTACTAATCATAAATTAAGTTTTAATATATTTACAGTAGGAAATTAACTAAATATCATCATGGAACATCTTTACTTAATATCCTAATGATTTTTGGCATAAAAGAAAAATTAATCATTTTGACACATACAATGTATTTTTGGCTATTGCTACAAATATACCCCAGCGACTTAAGACTGGTTTTGTGGTCCAGGGTCACATATAAAGATCACTTCACTCCAACTTCTTCCACGTCTGCTTTTCCCACGCTTTCACAGCAGATTTATCAAGAACAGGCTTGCTCTGCGGTGAGTGATGCGGGCCAAAGAGCCAGGCAAGAGGAGGAGAGGAGAGTACTTGAATCTGTAAAGTGCTTGATAGGGACTCGCAACGGAGGCAGGCATCTAACCTATCCTAATGTGTGTGCATGCCATGAGTGTAGAATACGTAAACACTTTTAATAAAATGTAAATTCATCCCCCGCGCTTTTTTGGCCAAGTCAAGTCAAGTGTGTTCATAGAGGTTTCCATGGGCCAATGCAAATAAATCTAGATTTAAATAAAAAAAGTCATGATATTTTCGGACCTGACGTTTTATTCTTATCCAAAACAACTAGATGTGATTTGAGTGTGATACATACATACATGCACTGCCAGTCAAAAGTTTTTGAACAGTAATATTTTTTTAGTTTTTTAAAGAAGTCTTTTCTCACCAAACCTGCATTTATTTGATCCAAAATACAGCAAAAACAGTAATATTGTGAAATGTTTTTACTATTTAAAATAACTGCTTTCTATTTAAATATTTATTAACATTTTATTTATTTCTGTCTGTCTGTCATACACACTTTCATGTCATTTCAAACCCAAATGATTTTCTTTTTTTCTGTGGAACATTAAAAAAAATATTTAGGGAAATGTCTTGTTTATTGTGTTTATTGTGTGTGTGTGTGTGTGTGTGTGCTTGTTTGTTTGTTTGTAAATCAGTGGTCACCAAAACAGTTTGGTTACAACATTCCTCAAACTATCTTCTGTTGTGTTCTGCAGAAGAAGAAAAGTCATACAGGTTTGTAACAACATGAGGGTAAATTATAACATAATTTTTATATTTGGTTCAACTATGCCTTTAAAGGCAACAACCCTGAAACATTTCAAATTGAAAATCTGTAAAAAAAATGTTTGCAATTTCCATATAGTTCATAATAATTTATTCTATCTTGTGAATTTATAGTCACATTAATTGTGTATTTAATCTTTCAAAGTAATCTTTGAACTTTAGAATTAACTTTGCTTCACTCGATTCCCAGAATCAAGCTCTCAGACTGTAATGCGTTGGAGTTTCTGTACCACACTGCAGTGGACTCACAATCTGTCACTTCTTTTCAGAATTTTTCTCAGTTTGCTGACAGTTTTCTTTGGTAATGGGTCTCTGATCAAGTGGGTTGCGTTTTAACACAATGTGTGGGTTTCCTGAACTATTTTCATCTGTCGAATAATAGGAACAAGTGAAGTATGTGAAAGTTGATCTCGGCTGCTGAATTGGTTTTGTTAGTTACTGTAGATACATTTTTACACAGTGTGCCAAAATTCCGTCATGGAAATTATGTTAGGCATTTTGCAAAAGATAAAAGTTTTTAAGAGTTGTTGACTTTCTTCCTGCTACCATATGCATTGTGTACAGTTCTCATGAGAGTGAAAAACCGTTTCAGCCTATATGTGCACATTTCAACTCACTTGGGAGTCTTTTACTCTTCAGCTCTCTTGCCTTGGTAAAATTATGCTGAACTGATGCTTTCTCTGATTACTTTCAGAGTAATTGCCTGAGACTAAGTGATTGTTTAAAAGAGATAAATGTTATTTTTTGTTTTGTAAGCCACACAGTTAATTTGACTTGTTCAACCAGTATGCTTTTAGTACACTCTAAAAAAGTATGGTTCTGTAGAGGTTCTTTACTAGTTCTATTTAGAACCATATCCTTCTGAAGAACAGTTTTATGCTGAAATTGTGCTGCCTTCATGTGCACCTGTGAAATGACACTGAAGTTGGAGACTGCTATCCGAAACATAACATTGAAGTAACCTAAACAAAATAATTATATTACGAACATTAAACCCAAATAACTAAATCTAAAGTCAAAATAATGAAAAATACTCATTTATATTACTCATCTATATGTTATCACAACTATATATATATACAGTTATTCACTGTATTGTATCACTGTATTTAAGTTAGTTATTGAAAACCTAGACTAAAATACTGAAATTATGACCTGACAAAGGATGTAATGTTTGTATGTTTATTGTAATCTTGGGTAATACTGTCTACTTTAATAACTTTGATAAATTAAACTCCATAGGCCTGCAGTGAGAAGTGAGAATACTTCTGTTGAAGATACTGAATTTAATATAATCCACACTATAGCATTTAGGAATGTTTTAATTATTTCTTTGGTTTATAAATAAACATGTACACTCACAAAATATGGTGTTTGTATGTGTGTGTGTGTGTGTGTGTGTTTAATACAATCACCAAAGTATTTTATGATAATGCTTATTTATTGTACTAATTGCAAAAGTCACATTGTTCCCTTAATACTATACAAACTATAATATAAACATTTGTTATACAATAAAGTTATAATATATATATATATATATATATATATATATATATATATATATATAAATATATATATAAATA
>NW_015506284.1:277882-287976 GCF_001515645.1 Sinocyclocheilus grahami
TATATATATATATATATATATATATATATATATATATATATATATATATATACAAATATACATACAAATACAAATACGTGCAAAACAGAAGTCATAGAAGTGACTCAAATACTTTAGTGCAAAATACTTTATAATTACTGCTATTCATCTCTGTCTCTGTGCTTCTGTTCTTGGGAGAGGTGCAACACATGATGAGTTTCAGCATAGTTCATACTTCATCACATCTGTCAGGTTCAGAGTTCACTGACGGGAGGATTCCTGTGCTCGGACTTTATGTAGCAATATGGGGAGTAATCCTCATCCTCCGGGCTCTTGAACCACTTGGTGGGCACCTGGTACCCCTGCTCACTGGACTCGTCATCACTGGACGTCTCATACTCACATAGCGTTGGTGTGTCCTCTACGGTGTTCTTCTTCCAGTGCTTACCCTTAGCTCTCTGCTTTCCTTGCTCTTTTCCCTCATGAACTCTGCTCACACAGGCCCGGCAAATTCTCACCGGTCTGGAGGAGATGTTCGGTATCAAGGCCCGGCTCTTTGAGCAAGCTCTACATACTATATAACCGCATCTCCGGCAGTGGTGCCTCCGATTGGCAACGTTAAATCGCTTCGAGCAGCGCATACAGATGGCTGATGCCATGTCAGGGATCCAGGTGGCAGCAAAAAAGTTCTCTGCAGCATTGTCAGTGGGGAGGCCCTTAGCTTGCACTAGGAGGGACTTGTACTGCTCAATGTGTCCCATCCACGCGTTCTTTTCCTCAGGCGAGGCCGCCGACACGTAGAAAGACTTGCGTGGCGTGCGGATGAGCCATTGGTTGGGCATGGCCATTCCGTCTTCCAGATCTTCCTGCTGCACATCCTCCAAAGGAATGAGCTTCTGCTTATTGTTCCAGCGACCGGGCACCATGATGCTACCGTAGACCAAAATGTCATTGAAGAGGAAGAACACCTTGGGTTTGGGTCCACGTCTGCACAGCTTTGACAAGCAGCCCTCTCCAACCAGAATACGCCCCGGTTTGAGAAGCATCTTTCCTGTTCGGCCGAAGGTGCTCTCCACTGCCTGGATTCGCTCACGGTTCTGAATAGTAAAGGTCAGTTGTTCTGCCATTTTGTTACTGCCTGTAAAATGTAAAAACAATGAAATGGTCAATTTGATTTCGATGGACATGTAACCATTGGATGAATTTAACCTAAACATGTAGGTTTAGTTATTAATTCTTAACAGTACTTTCAAAGGACTTTAACCCGATTACTCTAATTAACGAAATTACACAATACACACACAAAATAAATGTTTAAACATCTTAAATATTAATTCAACAATACCCGATTGCTGTGGAAAGCAGTGAATTATCGCTGGGTAAACAGACTCAGTATCTGTTCGCAGTTCTTTTGTCCTTCGAGCTCCAATAAAAATCGTATAAAAATATTCCTCTGTGTTCGGCACTACAGATCTCTTCTTTCTCTGGGCAGGTTGTTCGAGACAGCCCTTTTATAGTGTTGTGAGCTTGTCTTTCCTGTTTGAAAAGGGGAAATTCCAGATCTGCTCTGCAGCCTCTACTATTTTAGAGGTGTAACCTTCCTTGTGCTTGACTGGCACAAACTAAGACACATGCTCAAGACATATAGATACAAAATAAAATGTTTTGACCTAACGTCATGTCACTAGAGTCCTGTGTGAAGAGGTAATATATGCGGCCAAGACATTATTTAGACCTCTTGTTCATCAAATTGAATGTGACACTTATAATAAGTGCTGTATTTTTTGCACACCTGTCTAATTTATTTCACAGATTAAGTTAATTAATTGATTTAAAGCTGAAATAAAAACATATATAAATATTAGATGAAAAACTTAACAAAAATTAAAAATATGTTGCCTTGGCAATGAACTAAAAGTTGAAGTACAAAAATGATTAAAATTAAAATAAAACCACATTAAATATTAAAATAAAATGCACAACCAAGACATTCATACAAGTAAAGCATAAATGTAATGTAGTGGCATTCTTTTCATCTAAAATTCCTGTTCTCAATACTGTTCAGATTTTTCCAATTACATTCTTTTATCGTAAAAATTATTTTTATGGGTCTTATTCAAATAATTATATGATGAAGAAAGATGTATTTCTTCATACGCAATTCCCATTACAGTGAAAAATGTGTGGGCTGAAGTGAACAATTAAGTCTATATTTGTTGTTTATCTGATAAACAGTATTGGCTTAGATAGCAGAGACCTCCATTATCAGATTTACAAAGCAATAGTCAAAACAACAACAGAACTTTGACCCTTAAACCAGTCAGAAGCCATAACCAGCCTAACAAGTTTTTGGAAAGAAATGTCTGCAAAGTGACTGTAAACAACAGGCTTGTTATATGTTCAAGGCCTATATGTTTAATGCACAGCACAACCTGAAACTTTACGTGCGACTTTTGTGTTTATGTTTTGTGTATA
Source organism: Sinocyclocheilus grahami (assembly GCF_001515645.1). NCBI lineage: Eukaryota > Metazoa > Chordata > Actinopteri > Cypriniformes > Cyprinidae > Sinocyclocheilus > Sinocyclocheilus grahami. The sequence goes on from NW_015506284.1 coordinate 280,337, forward strand.
AAAAAAGAAAAGAAGTGATTTAGAGGAAGTGCACATCCTTATGATGCAACACTATTGACACAGTAATTTCAGAGGAGGAGACATTTAATGTAAGGACCTCTTTTCTCATAAAAGACATTGCACACCAGAATGATGAATGGACTTCATGTGAATTTGCAAGAATGACATCCATAGTTGTCTTATTTCAGTACATGACAAGCAGTCACAGTCACAGTCTCCTTTAACTCAAACACAGTCTTTACTCAAAATCTGCACTATGTGCTCTCAGAAAAAAAAGCACTAAGCAATAAATATAATCATTAAACAAACGCTTATGTATTTAATTAGAAAACCGGTGCTGTGTCTTGTACAGGAAGGAGGGATTTTTTTTACAAGAAGAGGCATTTACAAGTCAACTAACAAGGAAAAACCTTGACTAAGTATCAGGCCCAGTTTCAGTGTGGAAAAAAACGTTCCTTGTTTTGCAAGTGGGCAAATATTACAACATATACTTCAGTGAAACAAAACCACATAACTTATTCCATTTTTACTTGAAATGCTTTTAACTGAAATCTGACGTGGTGCTAGTTCAAGCTGGATTCTGAAAAACAACTGCTACTAACAGTACTTCACTTAAAGTTGTATGAAAATAAACATTATATAACCTAGTTAAATACCTCGCACTATGAAGAAATAATTGTACAATATAAACATTCTTAGAGTGGCTCTACTATCACATCCAACATTTACAAAAGAGTTTTGAAGATGTTTTTAAGGAAGAAGCACTTTTGTAGCATTTGGAGTGCTGCCTACCCCTGACGATATAATAAGGTCATTAATAAACAGTTTGTGGGAACCTTGTTTAAAAATTAAATGGCAGGTATGATTTAAAAAAAAAGGGAAAAAAAAGAAAGAAGAGGTCAAAATTCATTCTTACTCCCTTCTCCTCCAAAAGGGCTCCTCTGGTGGACAAGCAAAAGCAACTACTTTCCTAAATGGCCCATATAGTTTCATACCTGCTCAAAGCATAACAAAACAAGGAGTCATAACAATAAGAGGAAGCTAAAAAAAATCCATAATGATTAAATGTCTTCTCTTAATTCTCCAGTATGAGTCCACAGTTAAAGTTGACATGATGTTTGAAACGTCCCATTACAAGTCAATAGTTCCTTTTACTTTGAATTTCTTTGCTGACCGCTCACTGGAGCGCAGTTCAAACTTGCTGCCATAGATGTGTGTTACGAAATCACCAATCTCCACACTATTCCTCTTCGGGATAACTGCAAAAAGAGAGAGAGCAAGAGAGTAGGGGAAAAGTCAATATTCAAAGGAAATTAATGAAAAACATATGCTTGACAATGAATGAGCGACACTGTCTGAGAGGTTAAAGTTAATCAACAGTCAAACAAAAAAAAAGAGGAACAGATCTTTCTACACAATATATTTTGACAAGACTTTGTTCTCAGGTTCATTTGGCACAAGGGTTCTGAAAGGTGGCTAATGACTGCGAGGAAGAAGTTCGAATTATTTTCGTGACACAGAGAGAGGACTCACTTTCGGTCTGGAATAGGGCTGTCACGATCAAATTTTTACTAAACTATTACCATGGTCAACAACACATTCATGATATTCATATTATTGTGATATCTCTACAATAAATAATGTTCAAATTCATCTTTAACATGTCAACCAGAGGGTTACTGTAATTAATGTGTAAATTGTTATTTTTGGGTGAACTGTCCTTTTAACAGGGTATCAGTCTTAATTTGTTTAAGTATCAGGGTTATCATCTATACCAGTATTTAGTGAAACCCCTAGTCTGGACAATGATAAAAGAATAAAGTTTTACATACTGTTTTTTGACTTGATTACCATAGTGCATATAGCCACAGTAAAACCTTTATAGTTAACTGCAAATTTCTCATATTTCATTTGTTTTGGACTCACTGGCTGCACCTTCCTTTAGACTAATGGACAAAAGCTTGGTATGGCATCTTTGAGTACTGACATACAGTAGTGAAATGACGTGAACCTGTAAAAATAATGTATATTTACACATATACCTTTCAGTTTGTCCTCTTTTGTAATGATTTTGAAGACATGCTTCAGTTCCTGTACCAGGATGCCAGTTAGACCAACATACGAGGGGTATTTTGATCTGACAACTACAAGGAAAAGAGATGTGAGAGAGAACACGAGGTTCCACTACATGCTAAAAATATCACCATTAAATTGAATCAGGATATACCGCTGCTAAAGCAAAAATGTGTTCCTTTGTTCACAGACATTTTCTAATGGGCATGACGTTGTACCTGTTAAGACAGCACCATGGAAATCAGCTTTCAAGAGCTTCTGCTGGATCATCTGTGGGTTGCTGCATTCAAAAGAAACAGGGAGCACATTCATGGAGCGTTAGCAAGACTGGAAATGAAATTACACCCAAAAAGTCAGAAATTCTAAAGAACATCTTCTGGAAATTATGACACACATCTTACCTTCCTGGTTTCAATTCATTACACAGATCCACAATGTACTGTTTCCATAGCTCATGCAGAGGCAAGACAAGTATATATATCTACAATCATTACCAAAGATGCATGAGTGATTTTAGTGATAAGCAGTACTTTTACTCACATGATACAATACTACTAGTGAAAGAGAGTATACTTTTGATGTGCAGGTTTGAGCTGGAATATTTTCAGCTGTCTATTTTCTTTGGTATTCAGTCCCTTGGCCTTTCTTGTCTTTCCCTTCTTCTTCTTTGGTCTTTTAAATTCCAGTACCACTGCCTTGTGCACCATCATTTCCTCAATGTCTTCATCCTTCATTTGGGGAAGGCAATTCCTTAGGAATGTTTTGGTGAATGCATCCGCTGCCGCTCCTTGTTGAGACTGTGAAAAGTGACATTGAGCAACATATTGAAAAGTTTGTAAAGTTTTTGTACATCGGAACAGTGTGAGTGCATCTGCATCATTAAACTGTTCCATGATTTCAAATCTTTACAGATCCAAGGAGCCCCCATGCAGAGCCCCAATATAAACACTCAGTAACACTTTACATATGAACAGATTTAACAGAATTAATAGCATTTTTACACGATGGAACAGCATGCATGAGGAAAATAATGCTAATGATAATCAACGGGAGTCACCTCAACTCCCAACATTTCGCTTTGCTCTGATGGGATTCGGGATCGCACCACACCTGGGAAAGTGAAAGTAGTTAAAATAGTATATCTCAATAAATTAGAATGTCGTGGAAAAGTTCTTTTATTTCAGTAATTCAACTCAAATTGTGAAACTCGTGTATTAAATAAATTCAATGCACACAGACTGAAGTAGTTTAAGTCTTTGGTTCTTTTAATTGTGATGATTTTGGCTCACATTTAACAAAAACCCTCAATCAATTCAATCAAATTAGAATACTTCATAAGACCAATAAAAACATTTTTAGTGAATTGTTGGCCTTCTGGAAAGTATGTTCATTTACTGTACATGTACTCAATACTTGGTAGGGGCTCCTTTTGCTTTAATTACTGCCTCAATTCGGCGTGGCATGGAGGTGATCAGTTTGTGGTACTGCTGAGGTGGTATGGAAGCCCAGGTTTCTTTGACAGTGGCCTTCAGCTCATCTGCATTTGTTGGTCTCTTGTTTCTCATTTTCCTCTTGACAATACCCCATAGATTCTCTATGGGGTTCAGGTCTGGTGAGTTTGCTGGCCAGTCAAGCACACCAACAATACTGGGCTTGAAAATACCGGTATCGGGTCGAAAATAAAATACGAGCAGTGTTGCCAACTAATTTTCAGGGGAAGTTGCTAAAGGCAGATCCGTTTGTTGCTAAAAGTTGCTAAATGTCATTGTGATGTCATTGCGTGATGACGTCATTGCATAACCATGACACAAAACAGCATATTTACTTAGAATACACAACGAGATTACTCAAATCTCAGTGAAAAATATATTTTTTAAATGTTATTTGTTCATAAAAATATTATAAACATAAAATATTTTAATTTGTAAAAGTAACATAAGTAGCACACCTTTATGATCGGATTTTTTTTTACAACATTGAATTATTGAACAGTTACACATTTTATGTATTTTAATATTAACTAGTAAAACTGCACATTCTGAACAATTATAGTTTTAAGCAGTGTACTGGTAGTTAGTTAGTGTGCTACACAAAAGTGTGTAAAAATAGGACACATGTACTGTTTATATGAAGGAACATTATGTATTTATTTTTCCACATATTTTTTTCTTACAGTGTACCTATATGAACAACAATTATATATACAAGCTAATAACATGCTGTATCATAAATGTGCATTTATTATTGACCAATTGGAACTAGCAACTTAATGCACATTTGATGTTTGTACTGTTAGGCATCTTTCTCCAGCTCTCTCCAGGTTGATGTGCTGCTTGGCTGGCTAGCTGTTCAATGGTTTCCTCTTTTTGTGTAATTTAGATGGAAATATGTGCCTTTTTTATCATTTGAGTCACTTTGCAAAAGTAAAATAGCTAAATTTGTTGCTAAGTGCTTTTTGAAAAAAAAGTTGCTAGGGTAGTTTGAAAAGTTGCTAAATCTAGCAACAAAATTGCTAAATTGGCAACACTGAATAAGAGGTATGGCCCATCCCTAAAAATCACACGTGCTGACAGGACAGAGGAGCTGATACCCGATTCAGACCCGTACGATATATTTACACTCTACAATAAGCATAAATAATACTGTGAAGATGATTTATGTCTTGTTATATGGTGAGTATGTTGTACTACTCCGTCTCTATTCACGATGAAGTCACGATGAAACAGACGTGCAGACAGATCTTTACTGTCACAAGATATAACATCCAGTTATGACAATTTTGATAAGAAATTATGAGGTACAAATATTCATAACGAGATCTATAACATACTTTTAGAGTTTTCAATTCATGCGACTTTAAAAGGGTTTAAAGTGTGTGCAGTGTCCCTTTAAGAGTGTGTCGGTTTGTTCCACCCCTTGAGTTTATTGGGCTCTTAATCTGCTCCGCCCAGGCAGCGTTTGAAAATAGTTACAAGTCAAGGGAGGAGACCGACAGTTAGTTGATAACTTAGTTAAATAAACCCTTATATTGATATCTATCCCTCGTTTACTTTAGCTAGATTGACGGTTTAAGCTTCAGTGATGTCTGAGGAGCTTGTGTGTTCAAAGCCGGAGGAGGTGAGGAACGCCGAGACAGAAAACAGCGTAGAAATCGTTATCACACTGACCAGTGAAGATCCACCAAATAACGTTAATCAAGATCATAACGTCAACCAACTGTCAGAAAGAGAGGCAGAGACGGTCTGCAATGAGATCAGACCAAGCCACAGTCTGGTTTCAAAAGGTTTGTGATGTTTACACGGTATATGAATGTAACTGTGATTTCTGTGTGACCTCTTACATATATAAAGTTACTTTATGTCATTTGCTCCCATTAAATAAAAATATGAATCCAGTGTCTAGATTTGAGTCTGCTGTTTGTTTGTTTATTCGTTTAATTAATATAAAATTATCCAAAATACTTTTGGATATTGGATGCAAGTCTGTAGGCCGCTTTATTAAACTTCCATTGCTGATGTATATTGTTTTTAGAGTTATTTCCGACAGAAGATGATGATGATGACAGCGGCACCCATTATCTGAATAGTGATGAGAGACCATGTACTCATCTACAGCGAGCAGAGAGGCCAGGAAATGGAAAACTGCAGGACACCTTCCAGACAGACCATCTTCTGTACTATGAGAGATTCAAAGCATATCAAGATTACATGCTTGGTAACCATCCAAACACTTCTGACAGACACCCACAACAGTAAATGAGTTAATACGTGTGTTTATAAACCTGAGTTGTTTGACAGGTGACTGTAAAACATCTGAAGTAGAAGCCTTCACGGCTGAGTACCTGGAGAAGATAGCGGAGCCATGTGATTGGCAAGCCATATGGCACACTGATGTGTTTGATGTGCTGGTTGAAGTAAGTTCATTATAGCATGCATTTTGGGTATTTACTGTTAAAACATGAAAATATAATGCTTATGATTGAAGCATCTGCACAAGGGAGTGTTTAGAAAGCTGAGGGTTGTTGTTGTAGGTTGCTGATGTCGATTGTAAGGAGCTGAAGGCAAAGGTGGAGCTGGTGCTGCCGATGGAGTGTGAGACCAGAGGCTGTGATCTTACTGAAGAGTCCATGAAGGCCCTGCTGGAGGCTACACTTCATAAAGTGCCTATTCTTGAGCTCTCGGTTGTCTATGATGAATCTGGGGACTTTGATCAGACTGCTTTGGCCCTAGAACATCTCAGGTTGGTTTACTCTTTAAAGGTATATTTGTTTCCCTATTTTTGAGCAGCCATGCTATTCAGTTTATGTTGGTAGTCCAACAAACATGAAATAACAATGAACAATAGTAGAATTTATAGGAATGATTTATAGTAGGAAGTAGGGATGTCAATTTTCTATCATTTCCATGATCGATCGTCATTTAAATTAACGATTAATTAATCGTTAACCTTAATGCTGCAAAATGCGTCTATGCAGCCCGGCATGACAGGATGTACAAAAGTTACTCAAACCCCCCCCCCCCTTTCTCACCCGAATTAAAGGGGTTTTAGTCTGAATAAAATGCTAGTAGCAGGATTGTAAATGAATAGATGTGATAATGATCATTTGATAAAATGAAGAGAGCGCGCCGTACGTTTGAGATCATTTTACTTTGTTGACTGTAGGGATGGAACGATTACCGGTTTCACGATAAAATGCCCTGACGGTTAGTATTATCGTTTAAAATTTAATTATCATCAAAACCGTGTTTGATTATCGCGAGCCAGCATCAGTCTGACGCAGAAGCAGCATGCAATGTTGTTGTTGTTGTTTTTTGCACGAGAGGAAATGGCGGAAGGCAGTGACAGCGCTCGGGAGATTTTTCAGCCATTTAAGAGGACCAAATCGGTGGTCTGGTCGTATTTTGGCTTTTACAAGAGTCCTGAAGGCAATTTAATCGAGGACGGTCACCCTGTCTGCTGATCTTGCAAGAAGAAAGTCGCTGCAAAAGGGGGAAACGCATCAAATTTTCTCCGTCATCTTCGTGACCGCCACCCACTGTTAAATAGCGAATGCAAGGTAACTTTTACCTCAATACCAAAACTAACTGGGCAAATAATTGGACAAAAAATATTGATTAGAGATTAAATATTTCGTTATCTCACTTATTGAACGCAAAGCTTTCGCGAAGAAAAGTTCGCAGCAAGTGGCTTTGAGCCAAGACGAACGAACGGTCAAACTATAAGGTTGACATTTAAGGGATAATGTATTGTATATTCATAGTTAACTTATTACACAGATTTGTTTTTGTTTACCTAAAATAATATATAAACACGGGCATATTAAATATTGAATTGAGATTAATGTTTTGAAATCTTTCCGGGTTATAAATCCATTATGAACAGTGTACAAAACAATCGTCAGGACAATCTGATCACTAAAGCAAAATTATAGTAGTATTAATACTAAATTCCTCTGATTTCATTTTCAATACAATCAAAAACTGAGACCCAAGCTGCATTTGAATGAAACGAGAGAGCCGCATCTGCGCCTCTGCGGTGATACAAGAGACATGCGGCGAATTCCAAAC
>NW_015506284.1:288056-297650 GCF_001515645.1 Sinocyclocheilus grahami
TACTGTTAAACATTTTCAAACTAAACTTGCTTACACTACCATCTTAAATCATATTTCTATCACTGACGAAAAATATGTTGTCTTGCATTAAAATCAACCCCGACTTTGCTTTAAAAAGCCGAAGATCACATGATCACAAATGGAAATATGTGTGTGATTTATTATTGTTAAATAAATTATATAAATTATTATTATTTTTAGGGCTTCATGTTAATGTTAATTTAATGTTTATGCTAAAAAAAGTGCATATAGCTGCTTATTGTATTTGTTGTTTTTCAAATACAAAACGTATTGAAGTGTTTTCAGTGTGTGTATAAGGTCTTATTGAACGTTTTCATCTATTTTGAACAAAACCGTGATAATATTGATAACCGTGATATCGTTGGTCACTATAATCGTGATATGAAATTTTCATACCGTTACATCCCTAGTTGACTGTTTCCTATCTCGACACGGAGACCTCTTTAAATGGTTTCGTGGTGTTCGTTGTTGTATTTTAAAACACAATTGCAATGGTTTCAACTGACGTTATGGCATTTAAAATAAAATGATCCCAAACGTAACTGTGGCACGTGTGGCTATGCTGCGCAGTCAGTGAACCGCTTCCATCGGCACTGCTGCAGCAAAACACACTGTTGATAACATGAAACATTATCATGTGAGTATTATGACCAGTACTTAATTTGATCCTGCTGGATCCTGTTCCGGAAAATGTCACATTTAGAATTTTTGCATTCCGGTAGGCCTATTTGTTTTTAAAAATCTGGCATTTACAGTGCATTAGATTGTGACAGTGCATGCTTGCGTGCATACGAGACGGAGAGAGCGCGGGTTTGGCTAGATGTATTTGGAGGTTATTACTCGCGTCTCATTCGGCACAAATCCAAATGTTTCCATAGTCGTAATGTATTTGAATGTTAAACTATTATTTATAATGTAAACTAGGCTTGTACTTTACACGCATTCGCATATAGACGGAAAAGCTCATCCTCTTCACATGAGCAAAAATGTCCTTGACATAACAGCAGAGTGGACCGGTATACTACGGTCTATTTAAACTGACCAGTGTAACCTTTTATATGTTTGGTTGACTGTATTTTATTTTGATAATGAACAGACTGCGATGTAAGTTTGAATTGCTAGAATATGTGGGGTGTGTGCGTGTGAGGTGCCGGCGCGATCAAACAGCTGAAACATAAAAAACTTGTTTATGGCAAAGCTGAATTTTCATCATCTGATTTATTATCAATGTTTGAAACAGTTTTGCTGCTTCATGCTTTTTTCAGGATTCTTTTATGAAAAAAACAAAAAACAGCATTTATTCAAAAGGGAAATCTTGTGTTACAATATACACTACCTTTCAAAAGTTTGGGGTCAGTAATTTTTTTTTTCTTTCTTTTTTTGAAAGTAATGAATACTTTTATTCAGCAAGGATGTGTTAAATGGATAAAAAGTGATAGTAAAGACTCACATTGTTAGAAAATATAAATTTGAAAAAAATGCTGTTCTTTTTAACTTTTTATTCATAAATGAATCCAGAAAAAAGTATCAGTTTCCAAAAAAAAACATGAAGCAGCACAACTGTTTCCAGCACTGATAATAAATCAGCATATTAGAATGATTTCTGAAGGATCATGTGACACTGAAGACTAGAGTAATGATGCTGAAAATTCAGCTTTGCTTCACAGAAATAAATTATATCTTAAAGTATAAGAAATTGAAATAATCTCTCACAATATTACAGTTTTTCTGTATTTTTGATCAAATAAATACAGCCTTGATGAGCACAAGAGACTCAAACATTAACAATCTTACTGATTCCAAACTTTTGAACAGAAGTGTATATTCACATACACTACAGTCAAAAAGTCAGTTTGACTAAAAATACAGTTAACCTAAATAGTAGTATTGTGAAATGTATGCAATTTAAAATAAGTCTGCAATGTCTTTTACAAATCATTCTAATATGCTCATTTGGTGCTCAGGAAACATTTCTCATTGTCAAAGTTAAAAGCGTTAAATATTTTTGTGGAAGTTGTGATATTTTTTTCCAGTGTTCTTTGAGTAAATTTCATTCTTTTGAACTTGGTAATTAAAATATAAATAGTTTATAACGTTCTAAGTGTCTTTACTGTCTTTACTTTACTGTCTTTTGATCTTTTAATTAAAATCCTTACTGAATAATAATATAATATACATATTATATATGTAAGGAATAATTGACGACGGCCCATTAAATTATTTGAAAAATAATGCACACTCAAGGTGTGCATTATTTTTCTAATACCGGTAATTCAACGGCCCGGAGTCAATTATTCCGCTTATACTACGGTTACCACACCTCAAGACATCGATCAGATGATATATTTAAAGGGATTCGTCTGGTTTTTGTACTTAAATCGCTATTGTGAGTAGGATTATTTCTTCCGCATCTCATCCAACGCCTCTTTTGCTAGTTCCAAAACGTCGTTTAAAGCTGGTAATGGAGGCTTGAGCCGTTGATAGCTTTCTAATGCAGTTATTAATGAAGTTATTAGAAAGAGAGCGAGCGAGACAGAGACACGCAGAGAAAGAGAAAGAAAGAGAGAGAGAGAGCTTGTGTGAATTAGGCTACCTCTGAGTGTCCCTCAACAGCATAGGTGTAAAGAGTACCTAAAAACCATACTTGAGTAAAAGTACAGATACCTTACAGTGAAAATTACTCCACTACACATTACAAGTCACCAATTCTAAAACGACTTGAGTAAAAGTCTTAGAGTATCTGATTTTAACAGTACATAAGTATTTTACTGCACTAGTCAAAGAGACATGCAAGTGAAAAATTGTAACGTTGTGGAGAAGCTGGGAAAACAGGCAGAGGCAAGGATCTATGTGCAGGTATTTAATGGAAAAACTACAACAAACAATAAGCCAAAAACCAAAGGGAACAAAAAACAGAATGACTGGCAAACAGACAACCATTACATTTAACAAATCACAAGGAACTAAAGAAAAACCAGGGCTATATACACACACACACACACACACACACGACTAACAAACTTAACAAGATAAGACACACCTGGGGAGACTAATCAAGTGGAACCAATGAACAAACTGACTACAAACACCACGGGAGACAGGAAGTGACATAAAAGTCCAGGGCAAGGCACAGAGAGCATGAAACAAAAACAAGAAAGAGTTGATTTGTGAGGAGAGCAATCACGTTTATTTTCTAAAACCAAAATAAAACTGAACACCTCAAAATTAGTGTTCTGCAGCAGCGTCTCTAAACAGCGCTGTTGTTACCTCGCTAGTGAGAAATGTCATGTGTAGCCTTTAAGTTGTTACACTATATAGGATAACTGATAAAATCGTCAGGGCAGCGCTAACAACACCTTTTTGTGCAAACTGCGTGACCGTAGTGCGTGTGCGAGCAGGTGTGATTGCAGTAGTTCGTATTTGCATCTCATATTCCAGATATTCAAATAGGTGTATCTCGACCAAATATTGTCCTATCATAACAAATCAATGGAAAGCTTATTTATTCCGCTTTCAGATGATGTATACATCTCAATTAAAAAAAAAACCCTTATGACTGGTTTTGTAGTCCAGGGTCTCTCACACACACACACACACACACACACACACACACATACACACACATACATACACTCCCACATGTTTCAACTACATAAGCTGTAAACTAATTAGTCAATTTCTTATTTCATTCCATAATACATGAACTATTGTACATTTTGAAATGTGGAATGAATATCTTGGTTTGCGTAACTAATGAAATTAAATTCTGTGTGTCACAGTTTGAGTATCAAAATAGCGATGCGAATGTACAGTTGTATAACGGTTTGTGATTTATGAAGCGTTTACTCTATTATACTGACCTGACCGGTTAAGCAGGTTTTCCTGTCAGTCTCACTCTCACCCCCACGCCCCCACCCCCCCACACTGGCTTTCTCCCCCTCCCCTCCATCATTCACTCTCGCACGTTTCTGTCTAATCCCCACAGGTTTTTCTATAAGCATATCTGGAGGAAGTGGGATGAGGAAGATGAGGACGATGACTTTGATTACTTTGTTCGGTGTGTGGAGCCTCGTCTTAGGCTGTAAGTGTCCTCTGTGTGTCCTGTCTCTTCCCCTGAAGCATGACCGCATAACACTGAATAAATCTAAGTGTTATCCCAGCAGCTCTGTGGCTACTGTAAAGAAGCTTCGACCATCAGGTGGCAGTGTGTACTCAGTAATGAACAGTTCATTATATGACAACACTATAAATTGCTTAGAGAAATGCAAATAAATTTACTTGCAAATAATTCATTATGAAATGTGCTATTTAATCTAAGCGCAGGATATATAATTTTAAACTCACATTGGCATAAACAATAGTGGAGATGTCAAATAAATGAGTCTAATGGTACCATTGTGACATTTATTTATTTATTCTTTAAGTTTGATTGCAGTTTTTTTTGGTCCACAAGTTATGCAGAAATTTCACATTTTCACCTTTTATAAGTACATAATTTTCTGTGCTCATATCCATATTCATCTCCCCTTCCATTTTCCACAGGTACTATGATATTTTGGAGGATCGTGTTCCAGCTGGTCTTGTAGCCGAGTATCACTCGACACTGGCACTCTGCTTTGAGAAGTTTCAGGAGTTTTCCAGCCTGAGAAGTGGCCTGGACAGCGACTCTGAGTCTGAGCAAGACAACGTATCCATGGTGGAAGGACTGCGTCTGTATGAGCAGCTGGAAGCACTTAAACGCAAGCTGCGTATTATTGAAAACCCGCTGCTCAGGTGATTATTACTGCTGCGTGTGTTGAGATTGAGAGGTGTTTGTACATATGTACCCACAACATGGCTTTGCTCCTCAACCCCAAGTTAATCAGGAGAATAACATAATGAGTATAAATAGTGCTGGGCGGTATACCGAATACCGGTGTTTATTTTTGTTATGATATTCATCTTTTAAATACCGCAATACCGGTGTATGTCACTTAAACAATGTTCGAAACGCGACACTGTTTGAAAGGGAACAGCTGTATGGGTTACTAAGCGTGAAAGCTCCGAAACTGAAGCTGTAGAACTAATAGAACGTGATGACACGGAAGAACTCATCCACAATATCCACATTGACCGCCACAAATATCCACCGCCCCCTGCCATCAGCTCCCATGTCTCACACACACACACACACGAGTGCGACTTCAGACCCTTTTAGCTGCTTTTTTTCCATAGAATATTCATACTGACAAACCTAGCGACTTTTTTGGATAAACCTTAGCTATGGTTCACTTGGAAGATTTCGCCAGTGCTGTCCCGCGAATGCGAGGTCTGACTTTCCCGGAGCAGTGTCACCTCTCTCGGCGTCTGTTCTGTGCAGTGAGCGGCAGAGAAGCAGCACCTTCAGTTGGCCGCACCGCAGCCGACTCGTCAATAAATGAGTACAAAACAGCGTTTCCTAGCACCTGTTGCTTACTGATTGTTTGGAATTATAAATATGAGCGTAGTTCGTCTGTTAATATCACATGCACATTTTTTTATTTTTTTATTTTTTTAGTTCATTACTCAGACGCAGGCAGTGCGCTGCATGAGACAAAAAACTAATATAGCCAAAACAACCGCATAGTGGCTCTTTAGTGTAGATGCATGTTGATTTTATCAGACGATGCCGCGATTATAAATGAGAGTGACTCCTGGTTAACATGTATTAAAAGGGGTTGTGTTTAGTCACTATTTAGTGTGGTATTTTTTGACAATATCCACTCTTCATGACAGTAAAATAGGGCATTCTAAGTCAATATACTGCAGTATTTCCTCTCTCAATCAGTAGAAAATATGGTTAACACCCGGTCATGCATGAAAAAAAAATACCGACATGTACCGTGAAACTGGTATAATTTTGAAAAATACCATGATATAACTTTTTGGTTATACTGCCCAGCACTAAGTATAAATGTGATTAATATTGCAACCAGACATTCACGCTTTTCGAAGTATTGACTTATTTACGTTTCCAAACCTCAGGATTAATATGCACTGCTCTACAATTAATCATCAGTCTTTCCTAGTTACCAGATTCCAGATGGGATCGAAGACGTGTCAATGCGAACAGCTGTGTTTGAGAGAGTGTGCCTGCTAGTTCTTTGGGTTGCTCACCCATTCCACCTGTGTGTCCTTTGCAGGTATGTTCTGGGTTACAAGGTGAACTCCGGTCAGCAGTCATGCAGGGCAAAGGGGCCACGTCTCTCTGGCGACCAAGTGGTTCACTTGGTATCTGCCTCGGCCACAGTTCACCAGCTTCAAAGCTTGATAACTGACAAACTGATGCCCCACTATTCAGGTGAAGAGTTTGAAGTGCAGGTGTGTGTATAATCCTTTCTCTTTTTTTAATGTTAAAAAGTTACATGCTGGTCAGAAGACCTTGCACTCACCTTTTCAGGATAATGGTCTTGTTTTCTCCTGTACTGGCTTTGTAAATGGGGATTTTGGAAGGGGTTTATGATATCTAGACTGAGAGAAATATTCACACATTAGCCTTAGTGCTTTTTGATATGTATATGTGTGTGTGTGTGTGTGTGTGTGTGTGTGTGTGTGTGTGTATATACAGTCGTGGTCAGAATTATTGGCACCCTTGGTAAATATGATCAAGGAAGGCTGTGAAACTAAATCTGCATTAATCATTTTGATCTTTTATTTTAAAAAAATGCACAAATATCTAACCTTTCATTGAACTAAAACAATTGAAAATGGGGGGAAATCTCATTATGAAATAAATGTTTTTCTCAAATACACATTGGACACAATTATTGGCACCCCTAGAAATTCTTATGAGTAAAATATCTATGAATTATATTCCCATTCATATTTACAATTTTGAGCATATCAGGGTGATTATGAACATGAAATTATCCATCCATGGCTTCCTGTTTCACAGGAATATAAATAGGAGGGAAAACAAAGGCCAAATTCCCTTAATCATCCATCACAATGAGAAAAACCAAAGAAATCAAACAGCACCTACACCACATGCTGTTTGGGAGGGTTTCAAGAAAAGAAAATGCTCTCAGCCAAAAACAATCCCCAGCATATTCTGTTGTCAGACATGACTGGAACTTCAAATGGGACTGGCTTCTATGGTCAGATGTAACTAAAAAATTAGCTTTTTAGCAACAAACACTCAAGATGGGTTCGGTGCACACAGGGATAAAAAGTACCCCATGTGTACAATGAAATACACTGCTGTATTTTTAATGTTGTGGGCCTATATTTCTGCTGGAGGTCCTGGACATCTTGTTTAGATACAAGACATCTTTGATTGTCAAATACCAACAGATAAAAAATCAAAAAGTGACTGACTTTGTTAGAAATCTTATAATGGGCCATGTTTGGATCTTCCAACCGGACAATAATCCAAAAACAAACCCTAAAAACGACACAAAAATGGGTCACTGGGCACAAAACCAAACTTCTGCTATGGCCATTCCTGTTCCCTGACTTGAACCCTATAGAAAATGAGTGTGGTGAACTGAAGAGGAAGAAGCACCATCATGGAGCTGGGAACCTAAAGGGTCTGGAGAGCTTCTGGATGAAGGAATTGTCTCTGATCTTTTGTCAGGTGCTCTCTAACCTCATCAGGTATTATAGGAGAAAACTCAGAGCTGTTATTATGCCAAATGGAGGTTTCAAAAAGCATTGAATAAAAGGGTGCCGCTAATTGTGTCCAATGTGTATTAGAGAAAAGAATTTGTCATAATAATATTTCATATGAATTATTATTCTCCAGTGAAAGGTTAGATTTATGTGAATTTTTTAAATAAAAGATCAAAATGATTAACAATGCAGATTTTTTTTCACAGCCTTCTTTGATCATATTTACTAAGGGTGCCAATAATTCTGACCACGACGGTGTACATGGCTCATTGTCCTGCTGCAGAACCCAAGTTCGTTTCAGCTTGAGGTCACGAACAGATGGCTGGACATTTTCCTTCAGGATTTTTTGGTAAACAGCAGAATTCATGGTTCCATTTATCACAGCAAGTCTTCCAGGTCCTGAAGCAGCAAAACAGCCCCAGACTATCACACTACCACCACCATATTTTACTGTTGGTATGATGTTCTTTTTCTGAAATGCAGTGTTACTTTTACGCCAGACGTAATGGGACACACACCTTCCAAAAAGTTCAACTTTTGTCTCGTCAGTCCACAGAGTATTTTCCCAAAAGTCTTGGGGATCATCAAGATGTTTTCTGGTCTTTTGTGACCTCTTGGATGAGTCGTTGCTGTGCTCTTGGGGTAATTTTGGTCGGCCGGCCACTCCTGGGCAGGTTCTCCACTGTTCCATGTTTTTGCCATTTGTGAATAATGGCTCTCACTGTGGTTCGCTGGAGTCCCAAAGCTTTAGAAATGACTTTATAACCTTTTCCAGACTGATAGATCTCAATTACTTACTTTCTCATTTGTTTCTGAATTTCTTTGGATCTCGGCATGATGTCTAGCTTTTGAGGATCTTTTGGTCTACTTCACTTTGTCAGGCAGGTCCTATTTAAGAAATGTCTTGATTGCAAACAGGTGTGGCAGTAATCAGGCCTGGGTGTGGCTAGAGAAATTGAACTCAGGTGTGATAAACCACAGTTTTAACAGGGGGGCAAACACTTCTTCACACAGGGCCATGTAGTTTTGGATTTTGTTTAATAATAAAAATCTTCATTTAAAAACTGCATGTTGTGTTTACTTGTGTTTACTTGTTATCTTTGACTAATATGTAAATTTGTTTGATGAACCTTATTAAACGTGTCCTTTCACATCAAATTCTTACTTTTTTTCAATTAATTCAGTTAGAATAATAACAAACTGTAGAATTGTTACCATTCAAATTAAATTAGTATTAACAAACTCTATCTTTCCACTGCTGAGGAAACGGAAGCTGCATCTGAAGTGGCATTAGATGCATTTACACAGACAATTTGATGAAGCTGAGGTGCCATAAATGCATTTACACATGCAAAAATTATTTATGCATTTGAAATTTTGCAATTTTTATTTTGCATAAATACATTTTACATAAAATAATTTATTTTAAATACTATTGTATAAAATCAGTGTCACATTGCAATCGTGTTGATATTGATATTCGAGGAAACATCATGGCCGTATAATGTTGCTTACCTAAATCATATTTTGTAAATATCTTTTTTTTTCTACCGCAGAATGCATCTATACATTTCTGTGAGTTAGGCTACTTTGTGTGTGCTGTCTCTCTCACACATTCAGGCTGTGCAAGCCTCATCTGGCACGACATAAATACATTATCAGTCGCCATTTACACTGAATGCAATTAAAATTAGAATCATTCTCACGCGAAACGACATATTTACACGTGACTGTGAGTGTGCGCGTGGCTGCGGCGCCGCTGGCAATAAAAGCATCGGCTCGGAATCGGCAAGACATGAGACTGACCGGCCGGTCACCGATCCGGGCCGGCCAAGCAAAAAATTGGCCGATTCCGATCACAGGCCGGTCAATCAGTGCATCTCTAATATATATATATATATATATATATATATATATATATATATATATATATATATATATATA
>NW_015506284.1:297867-308981 GCF_001515645.1 Sinocyclocheilus grahami
TGTGTGTGTATATATATATATATATATATACACACACAGAATAATAACCAAGATGTCACTCATACTTGTGTATAGTCAGTAAGGAGGGGAAAGAGGAAAGTTTTGTTTTATGATTTTACCCCTCACGTTTTGCTTGCATATAACTGTCACCATATAACTTATATCCACTGACTATTTTCGCATCGGTCTTTAATAATAATTGAGTGACAAAAGAACTACCAGTATGTTAAAGGGTTAGTTCACCCAAAAATGAAAATTAGGCTGTGTTTTACTAACCCCCGAGGCATCCTAGGTGTATATGACTTTCTTCTTTCTGACGAATCCAGTCGGAGTTATATAAAAAATTGTCCTGGCTATTCTATGCTCTATTATTGCAGTCAGCAGGTGTTACAGTGCTTCAGTCCAAAAGAAGTGAAATAAAAAACTCACTGTTGTAAACGGAAGCAGTTCCGGGAGGATGACGTATGAGGTCGGCTTTGCGCATGCTACGCTCAGAAGTGACGCACGTGGAAGCGCAGGGGAGAGATCAAAACAAAACAATGGTCAAGAATTAGAAGTACACAAAACGAGGATTTGTAAAGAAGAATGTCGGAGAATTTCGATATAAGCCAAGAGGAGACTTAGAAAGGAGTTTTCCTTTGCTAAAGTAAGGAAACTTTGCTTCCTTTGCTTCTGTAAACAAACATTGGTTTTCACGAGACTCACCGACGCATGCACAACGCTGGTATCTTATGTCATCCTCCCGGAGCTGCGTCCATGTACAACTGTTGGCGCAAGCTACATTAAAGTGATTATTACGTTTTGAATATGGATATTTTTCTTACAAATACGCATGGATTCGCTACAGGAGGCCTTTGTTCACCCCCTGGAGCCGTGTGAGACACTTTTTTTTTTTTTTTAATGGATGGGCACTTTTTATTTCACTTCTTTTGGACTGAAGCACTTCTACAAGGGCTGTGATGGTCGCTGCCACCGGCGGTAGTGCACGTGACCTCACACACTCGATAACAAGCATAATATGGAGTTTTGTATACAAATGTAATAACCGTAATAGTTGCAGATTATTCTATTTAGACTAGGCCTATAAATCTATGGTAATCCACAAATGAACTCAAACGCCATACACTGCGTTAGATTGGCAGGTTTGAGCGCAGGAAAATACAGTTTATACATTCAGCAAATTAATTTTCTTTTGGGCGATGGACCTTGTAGGGAAACCAAATACTACATCGCTGATCTGGAGCCATCTCCATTCATGTCACCCATCCGCGTTTGTACCCGTGATCGCAAACGCCTGGCTTTCTCCAAACTGGCCAAATACAAACGAGACGGCGATAAATGAAAGATGTTAACAAAAAATGTGGCAACAATTCCTATTTCAAAGAGAGCGCGTGCAGATAAGGAGTTAAAGGGATAGTTCACCCAAAAATGAAAATTTGATGTTTATCTGCTTACCTCCAGGGCATCCAAGATGTAGGTGACTTTGTTTCTTCAGTAGAACACATATGATGATTTTTAACTCCAACTGTTGCAGTCTATCAGTTGTATAATGCATGGCAATGGTAACAAAATCTATGAGAGTAAAAAAAACATACACCGACAAATCCAAATTAAACCCTGCGGCTCGTGACGACACATTGATGTCCTAAGACACGAAACGATCGGTTTGTGCGAGAAACCAAATTTTTTCCCTCTAATACACCACTATGTCCAACTGCCTTGAGCGCGCGCACGGCATCCGGTGCGTGAGGTGTGTACGCGTTCTGGCGTAGTTTACGTTAATGGGTGTGTTGATATCCAGCCGAAGAGCAATCAACCATAACTTCAGGCGAGCAGGCTCAGAAGTTGGGAATACATGTAAAGTCACCACTCCCGAATGAGTTCGCGCGAGAGAACGTAATCTTGCAGTTTTAAGTCGGTTTGAACAATCCGGATAAGCGCAAGTAAGTACCATTTTGATTAGCCGTCGTACCTATAATGTTTGTGCACTGTGTAAACAATGAGTGACGAATACACGCGAGAGATCACTTCCGGCGCTTGCGTAAACTACGCCAGAGCGCGTATTAGAGGTCAAAAATGATATAAATACTGTTCGGTTTCTCGCACAAACCGATCGTTTCGTGTCTTAGGACATCAATGTGTCGTCACGAGCCGCAGGGTTTAATTTGGATTTGTCTGTGCATGTTTTTTTTACTCATAGATTTTGTTACCATTGCCATGCATAATACGACTGATAGACTGCAACGGTTGAAGTTAGGGCTGAACGATTTTGGAAAATAATCAAATTGCTATTTTTTTTTTTTTACCAATATTGCGATTGCGATTTAATATGCAATTATTTTTTTTTAAAGCTCTTTATGTTCTGTATTATTCAACAAAGACAAGCTATAAATCATTGTATAGTATGACCAACACAATATTATATAGATTAAACATAAATGTTCTTTTCTGTAGGCCAGGCCTATATGTTACGATGAAATTAGGTGATGCATGAATTGATATGAATGACATTTTTATTTAACAACTACAATCACAGTACATTGACTGATTTGTTGAACTTCCAACCTAATAATTATGTTTAAATAAGCCTGGTGTAAACATTAATCTGAAAGTCACACAAACTAAAGTAGATTGCAGAAATATAAAAACAAATCTGTTGCTTTACCACACTACTTTAGGTAATTCAAAGTCACTGTAATAAACATGTAAACATGTGCACTGCACTTTTTAAACAATGTCTGTTAATTTTAGACCAGTGGTTCTCAAACTTTTTTGGTTGCGCCCCCCTTTAAACCTATGAAAAAAATCTGCCCCCCCTTCCCGAATCCCCATCCCACCTCAGACTACCAAATAATTTCACTAAACGTTATGAAAAATGTATACTTTAATTAAAAAAACCTACAGGGAAAAAAACGCATGCATCACTCGAAACATTGAAAAATAGCATAGAGAGAATAACATTATTATTATTCTCTCTCTGTTATTTATTTATTTTTTGTGGGTTTCATGCTGTCTGCTAAGGCATAGGACACAGAGGCTTTTCTCCTCACCAACAACATTAAACACCGTCCCTACACCGGACGCGAGCGGCAAAATACAGTAGAAACCATTATAATCAGTGACGCTGTGTACACTGGATGCGACCCGACATTAAACTGATGTCTTGTTCTATTTATGACATACTGACACAAAGTTAAAATGATTTGCAACGGTCGCTTTGTCGCGTCCAGTGTAGAGCGACAACTGTAGCGTCCGGTATAGACACGGTGAGTGAAGCCGAGAGCAAGATATGCCTCGTCATATTTTCTGCATTTAGCTTTTGAATGACCAGCACCTGCCTGGGTCTGTGCGACTTCATCTATGGCTTTTCTCTTCCCTTTCACAAACCGATCCATCTCCCATTCTAAGTTACGTCCTTTGGCTGTTTACTGTTTTATTTATTTTCTTTTTCTGCTGATGGCCCGCACTCGACTTGAAGCAGCGCTGCTTAGACCGATGGGTGTGTGTCATCAAAGTACTGCGAGATCTATAAGAGAGCGTGGACGTCTCCTTATGCTTTCTCTCGCCTTACTTTGATGTCATACACCGATCGATCTTCAAGTCGAACACCCCTCTTTACTCTCACGTGTCACGTGGCCGTGTAATCGCAGCCTCGATATTATCGCAAATGCAATTAATCGTTCAGCCCTTGTTGGAGTTAAAAATCATAATTTGTGTTCTACTGAAGAAACAAAGTCACCTACATCTTGGATGCCCTGGGGGTAATTCAAGTTCCCGTGATCGCAAACGCCTGGCTGGTCAGGTTTGGTGAGGCTTTCTCCAAACTGGCCAAATACAAATGAGACGGCGATAAATGGTAGATGTTAACAAGAGAGCGTGTGCAGACGAGGAGTTAATGTGCCCGCTTGCTTGGTGGCGGAACAGTGAACCGGGTCTACGCCGGACACGACACCGCCGCGTCGCAACGGGTTAAGTCTGGCTAGTGTCTACACAGGACATTTGAACTCTGTGTCATTACCTCATAAATAGGACGAGGCAGTTTACTGTCGGGGATTTGTTATGTCGTGGCGCATCCACCATCACTGATTATAATGAGTTTTATAGTATTTTATCACGCTGCGCTGCTCGCGTCCGGTAGACCGGGTGTATTTAACGTTCTTATTTAGACTACTTTCTTGTTTAACTGTATTATTTCTTTGATATATATATTAGTGTTTTGCAGGCTGCGTATTCACTGATGGAAGTGCTAAAATAAACACGAGCTGACGAGTTAAATCGGGTGTGTTGGATGAGTGAGACAGTGCTGGGCTACTCCAGGACGTTTTGAAAACCATTTCAGAGGCATGTTCTTAAATGTGACTCTTATATGCATGCACAGTTTTAAGGCAGCTTTAATCACCTTTTTGGTAACTTCATGACTTAACTGAACACGACATTGCATGCACGTAGTTTATCTCGTGCTTTAATATGAAAGGATACAGGCTACAGTGCACAAAGAGCACGCGCTGCGAGCACAGGACTGTATCCACGCTCGCTTGACTCGCACCTGGTGCTGAAGTGAAGAGGAGCGCGCGTGTGAAACGTATCCTGTTCTCAGTCGTTCTGCGACTGAATAAAAGCACTTCTTGTCAAGAGAAAAAGTGACAGAAGCAGCAGTTGTGAGTGGGGTGGCCAACCCTAGCCCCGCCCCTGCGTTAATTGCGTTAAATATTTTTAACGCGTTAAACTGGAAAAAATAAATAATCGCCTGCTAATTTTGACACCACTAATAAATAAATAAATATATATATATATAACACCGCGCCACCGGCGGTAGTTGGTCCACTACCACCGTGGTGGTAAACATCTGCCACCGTCACAGCCCTAACTGCTACACCTGCTGACTGCAATGATAGAGTTTGGAATAGCCAGGACAATTTTTAAAATAACTCTGACTGGAATCGTCTGAAAGAAGAAAGTCATATACACCTAGGATGCCTGAGTAAAACAGCCTAATTTTCATTTTTGGGTGAACTAACCCTTTAAATCATTTTACTATAAGGTTTTATTTATTAACATTATTTAAAGGGGTCATATGATGCTGCTAAAAAGATTTTGTGTAATGAAATGTGTTTATGCGGTTTAAGGTAAAAAAAAAAAAAAAACATTATTTTCCACATACTGTACATTATTGTTTCTCCTCTAAGCCCCGCCTTTCTGAAACGCGTCGATTTTTACAAAGCTCATCGGTCTGAAAAAGCGAGGTGTGCTGTGATTGGCCAGCTATCCAGTGCGTTGTGATTGGCCGAATACCTCAAGCATGTGACGGAAATGTTACGCCCCTACCATACTGTTTGATGCCCTGTAATGTCATGAAAACCCATTATAAACGAGGCATTCGTTGCATCCAGTGGGGACATAATTATGGATTATAATGACTTGTACTGTGTTTTTACGTGTTGCGTTGCATCGCGCCGCATAAACGTAAAACCATGTCTGCATTTGTGATCAGAGAAATGACAAACAACAAGCCCTACTCTACCTGAATATTTGGGTTGAAGTGTTCTGGAACAGTGTTGTAACAACTTAACCACTGATTTCTAGTCGTGTCCGTTTTTGGAAGGCCAAACAAAGTAGTAGGATAAAGTGAGGAATGGCCGGCGGGCTGAGTGAGCAGAGGAGGCGGATTCAACGAAGGAGCGTCCGGAGGGCTTGCGGCAACCACATGCGACGACCCTGGGCTGGACTCTGCTTTGTCCACGGTGAAAGCTGATCCGGCGATCCACAGAGCGAAGTTGTAGTATTTCCTCAGCAACCAGCACGGATCAACTCCAGGCATGACGAAGCAGATATCGTCCTCTTTTGGAAGGCCAAACAAAGTAGTTTCGCTTTCACAACGAATCACACAGCACATTCACAACATGGCGGCAGCAACAATACTACAGCCAGAATAAAAGTTATGCCTTCTTTCTTTGGGTGAACATTTGGGCGGCGTTATGCAAATCTTCCCAAATAGTGATGTAGATATGTGGGGGCATGTTAGAACGAGCCGTTTTAGGTAGGTGTGGCTGACTTAACTTTTATAAAGAATATCTCTTTGGATTTGAGACTTTAGTCTTTGCAACTTTACAGATCTTCTTTATGCACCAAGAGCTTGTAACACTCCAAAGAGAATGGAAAAATTTAAATCGCATCATATGACCCCTTTAACTTACATCAGTTAACATGAACTAAAAATGATCAGTATTTCTACAGCATTTATTTATCTTTATTAATGTCAATCTCAACATTTACTAATACATTAAGGTCAAACATTTTGTCAACTTGTTAACATGTTGCACTGTTAACTGTTAACAAACATTAACATTTTTATTAATATTAACAAAGGTTAATACATGCTATAAAAATATATTGTTCATTGTTAGTTCAATAGTGTTGACTAGTGTTATTAAATTAAACCTTATTGTAAAGTATTATTGTGTTAAAAGTTTTGTGAGAGATTTTATGCAACTCCTGTCAGTATGGAATTGTGATACTGATCTAGAGTAACACAAAACTTGCATGAATCCTGTTCAGACTGAGGTTGCATTGCAAGACCTGTATCGGATTTAAGACCACATATGGAAGTGACCCAAATTAGAAATGAAAAATAAGATTCAGTGTAGTTTTTGCTGTTCACACTGCTATGAAAAAACAGATCACATAAGCAAAAAAAAACAAAAAACAGAATGTGGGCTACTTTTGCCTTGATTCTGAGCAAAGTATAGTTTTAAGCCATGACAAGACATTTGGGTTTGAAATATGGTATTTGAATTGGAAAAGGTCACTTCCGCTATTCTGGGAGCTGAATCTGGATGGAGGATGGTCTGATCGTTTAAATAAAGTAGTTTCAGACAGGGAAGGTAGAGTGCAAATCCTCCCCAAATGCTGATATTAATGCCCTGCTCGTTTTCTCCCACAGGCTCTGATCACGGTCTTTTAATTTCCTGGGTTTACCTCTTAAAGGTTAATATCTGCCTGAGAGCACTGGCCGCCTCAGAGCTCTCAGAAAAAAATCAAATCATCGATTTCGCTCATGCTAGTATGATTTTATGACCACTAGGACTCTGTGAATAATTTTGCCAGTAAAATCTCACATGTGCTCGTTCGCTTCTCCATTTTCTGTTCGACTGGTAAGATTAAAGAGCGGTTTGTGTGGAAAGTTGTTAGGACGGTCTGATCACTAATGTGTCAAGGTGCTGTAATGCAGGATTTGTGAAGGTTTTTAAAGCACTGTGTTCATGCACTAGCTCATGTTTGATCTCTCTTGTTCTGTGAGCCAGTTTATCCCTCAATAACTTGTTAAAATGGTGCTCATGTGTGTGATCAGATGCCTCTACTCAACCCCACTGAGATGCATTCACTTGCATTTTTTTGTGTAATACGTTTTTTTTATTTTATTTTTTCCCCACTCACTGCAATTTGAAATTCAGTTTTTGTTGGCTTTCAGGGCAAAGATGATTTGAGTTGGACTAATATGGTGTGTGTTTTGATCCCAGTTTCACAGTGACCCAGTGCTTGCGGTCAATGCGTGCTATGAGGGGGATGTGGTCATCGTATGCCCTGGCCTTTACAGCATCACCAGCTCTATCAGTATCGTTGACTCCATAGAGGTTGAAGGTAATCACATGATTCACCATGTGCAT
Organism: Sinocyclocheilus grahami; assembly: GCF_001515645.1. Taxonomy (NCBI): domain Eukaryota; kingdom Metazoa; phylum Chordata; class Actinopteri; order Cypriniformes; family Cyprinidae; genus Sinocyclocheilus; species Sinocyclocheilus grahami. Next base: position 305,532 of record NW_015506284.1, read on the forward strand.
GTCTGTCTGAACTGACAATTGTTGACATTGGTGTCATAGGATTCATAACACTTTGTGCCTAAAATGATGTTAAGGTTTAAAGTGTCATGGAACCCCCTGTTTCAGCACTGGTCTTTAACACCTTAGATTTGAAGAAGAGTGTGTAAAGCTGTGGAGAAGTGGGCATGAAGAGGGGAGAAAACAACCAATAACACAGACCTACAACACAGTCGTTATACAGACAAATTAATATTAAAATGTTTAAAACAGAAAGAATTAAGGCATAGTTACTTTTTGTTTACTCTTCTTTGAATTTGTGGTCTATATCATTGTTTGCTGTGCATCACAATAATCCACTGTGTCATCGCGTTCATGATCAGATGTATCGCTGTATTAGCACCCTTATTTGCGCATATTTTAAGAAGACATGATGTGTGTGCGTACACGGTGCTGGTTCATGTTTGGCGCATGAGAGAATATAAAAGGTTCACAAAAACTTGAAACACGCTTGCTCTAGTCTGGATATGAACTATGATCCACACAGTGAGTGTTGTTAAACTCATTACAGCGTTCGGTGCAAAAACTGCTCTCATGTGCGCTCCATGCATTGTTACATATTAAATATTGTTACGGTCATGTTTACAGAGATGAAATAACAGCGTGAAGATCTTTCATGAGATTTGAATTATTCACTGTAATCCAACCTCATGCATAATACAGTGTACTGATTGGATCATAAGAATTCATTCTCATGAATAATACTGAGAAAAGCTCAGAAAACTGATGACGTTGTAGATGTGTACTCTCCAGCCACTCCAGTACATCACCACTCCAAATTAACGCATATACGTCTATTTTTGTGATGTTGGTTCAACTTTGCTCCTTGAACTGGAAGAACGAAATGGCTCCAAAAAAATAAAAAATAACCATTTTCCCCTTAAAAATAGACAAAATGAGTGCTATTGTTGTTTTCATTGATGTGCAAACTGTACAAATATGTTAACATCTAAAAAAAAGTTTCATGAGGGTTTCATGACCCTTTAAATTGACATTCATTGGTTTCCATGCAGTTTGCCAAAAATCATTTTGAAAAACAGAAAAGAGTCAGGTAAAAAACTGAAGACTATATAAAATATCAAATATATGGTAAATTTAAGACAGCCTGGTCTTGTAAATTATCCAAGGAAAATTCTGTTTCATCTATTTGAATTTCTGTAAATTTTTTGGAGATCAATTGCTAGTCTGTCGCAGCACTAAGAAAATATGTGAGAAACACATTTTACCCTCACAGGAGTTTCAGAACAACAAAGGCAGAGGCTGTTTACATTGTGTAAATAGCAATAAATACAATTCACATTAATTTTACCATTAATACTAATTGTAGTCATTTGCAGTCACATTCTGTCATTCATTGTAGTCATGTGCGAATAGTCACTACAAGTGGCTATAAAAACAACAAAAACAAAGGAATGGTTTTATTTTGTGTCTGTGCATCTAATTTTGCAGTGTCCATTTGACCCCCTAACACAAACGGAGTAGCCTTTTTATTAACACAGCAGGAAGGTTAAAATTTAAAATTCTGTTTACTCAATTTTATGTTGTACCAGATCAGTATGACTTTTTGTTTTCTCTGAAAAATGAAAATGAGTCTCCAAAATAAAAAAAATAAAAAGTGTCAAGTAATTCTTATGACTCACCTCAAATATTACAAATCAATATGATTTGCCTTGTGTTAGGAGGACATTGACAATGGAAAAAAAACAATTTATGGATGAACTATCCCTTTTAAAGTTAATGACATATAGGGCCCTATTTTAACGATCTAAGCGCAAGGTCTAAAGCGCACGGCGCAGGTGCACTTAGAGCGTGTACGAATCCACTTTTGCTAGTTTAACGATGGGAAAAATGGTTGGCGTGCCTGGCACATGGTCTAAAAGGGTTGCCCCTATTCCCTATTCACTTAATGAATAATGGGTGTGTTTTGGGCATAACGTGCAATAAACCAATCAGAGTATCATCTCCCATTCCCTTTAAGAGCCAGTTGCGCTCGCGCCATGGCGAATGAGCTATTTATGCTGCAGAATTTGCAAGCGCAAAGACAGAACGCGTCTCCAGAGACTAAACGGATCTGCTTGTGCGCGAGCAAATAGGTAGCCTAATTCTGATACATGCAATGACTATAGGCATTTTTATATTTCTGTCAGGACCACTATTGTCAAAATGATAGATACTTAGCATAAAGTTTGGTTTGGCGGTATGGTTCTCTTCTGGGCAAAAACCTCCCTGCCCATCCACGCAGCCTGTCATGAATGAGCAGGGAGAGCAGCAATAATAACCTCCCTAGGGTTAACAGAACAGAACAAGGCATATATCATTAATGTACTTAATGATATTTAAGTGTAACCCTTTATTCAAGATAAAGGAGTCTGATTAGCAAGGAATATCAGAAAGCTAAGTCTTGACTGGCGAAAGGAGGAGCTGGTAATTTGCTCCTGAGCAAGCTGAAAAGCTGCAGAATAATACTGAATAGAGCTTTTATAGGAATGCCACGATAGGTGTCGTATTCCTAGTATGTGATCAGATGAGAATCCGCTGATGCAAGCTCACGTGACCTGCCAGAACTAACGCTAACGCTTAATTTCTGTCAGGACCACTATCGTCAAAATGATAGATACTTAGCATACAGTTTGGTTTGGCGGTATGGTTCTGTTTTGGGCAAAAACCTCCCTGCCCATCCATGCAGCCTGTCATGAATGAGCAGGGAGAGCAGCAATAATAACCCCCCCCCTACACAAACGATAGGCCCAGACCCCCAGACACAACAATAGGCCAGAACCGCCCAAACCACAACCGATGGCATTCTGAAAGAAGAATATCCTTCAGGAATAACAGAGACTGGGTCAGCAGCAACTTACAGGAGAAGGCAGCGCAGGGGTGCTCTTCTTTATAAGCAGCTAAGAAGAGCAGAAAGCCCCTTTAATGCAATACCTGAAAAAGATGCAGAAATCCCACTAGAATTGGCAGCTTAGTTTGCAGCAAACATAGTGTACTGCAGCCATAGAAGCGAGCAATGAACGGATCAGAGATTGCAGATTCTACCTGGCCTAAGGCCGTCTCCCAAAAATCCTTACCAATACACTAGATAGCTTTGCAACAAGAATGTTGCTTGCTTAATCACAGCATGTTGCAGTAGTCAGAAACTTAAGGAAATAACATTCCCAACACTAGATGAGCCATAAGCAGCAAGCATATTTCAAGAACAATCGGATGGCCTAAACAACAGCTTAAACTTTAGCTTCTTGCTGTTGCAAGTTTAACTAAGTACCAGCACTTGCAGTAACAACCAATGCAAAATCTACATACTGCAAGTTAAGTATCAAGCACATTACTGATACACTGTTATAGCTTTAAGCAACAGCATTTCATGGACTTAAACACAGCTTGATGGAAATAATCATACATATAGGATGT
>NW_015506284.1:309041-323619 GCF_001515645.1 Sinocyclocheilus grahami
AGCTCAGCAAGTGAGGAACCAGAGGAAAACGACTGTAGTTTTTATTTTTAAAGCGCTGCTTGTACTTGCTTAGAATAATTGGACCATATTTAAATCCTTTGTGTTCATTTGAGCGCTCAGTCGTAACCTTCCAATCACCACCGAAGTGATTTTATTTAATTTTTTAAAATGAACATAGCTTGATCTCAGCCAGTTGATCATGTATTTAATCAACACATCATATCACCCTAATTTCTCATACTCATATGCTCACATTACTCAGCGTGAGCACATGTTCAAGTGGATCAGAAATTATGAATCTCTAATAAATATTGAGTGGCAGTCCAGCAGGGGAAGCATACACCCTGCGGAAATACTTCGAATGATTGTCATTGATATTACATTCTTATATGTATAGAAGCCATTAGGAGCGATAAACGCGTGCTTCTGACCGCACACTCACACAGCTAATGAAAACATCAACCTTAGAAATAAACAACGTAACACTGAGATTATGCTGCTGAATACAGCGAACTCCAGTTGAAACGCATACACGAGAATGCGTGTTTCATTTAAACTTGTTCTCATGGCCTTAACTATCGGCGTGTCCTCAGAGCGATTACATGCTCTAGACTACGTGTTGCTCCAGCTGTATGAACACAGATGCGTAAATGCTGCTGCAAATATGCTTTTTTCAATTAGCAGACCAGGTAATATACACAGCGATATGGATTAAAACAGCATTCACTTATCTTAGATGTGGATTTCAGATGTTCTGAAACACACTGCAACAGTTTGATTTGCGAGCAGCGATGCTTAATTTGCTCCTGAGCAAGCTGAAAGCTGCAGAATAATACTGAATAGAGTTTATATAGGAATGCCGCGATAGGTGTCGTATTCCTATAGGTAGATGTGATCAGTTGATGCAAGCTTGACTCACGTGATCTGCCAGAACTAACGCTAACGCTTAATTTATGTAGCCTACACAATAATAATCGTTTACATTGTAATCATTTAATTTTTAATATTTGGCATGTTTGTGTGCTGCTGCTGTGTGTGTAATAAGCAGAGTGTACGCACGTTGTGCACCCGCCAATACTAACGCGCTCTTTAAAAAAAAAAAAAAACACTGCACCATTGACACCAGGTTTTAGTTGGTCAATGGCGCGGTCTATTTCAGTTGCCTCAAAATAGCAACGCGCCAACAATGTGCTTGAACACACCTCGTTTTCAGACCAGCACTCCCAAAATGAAAACTGCTTCAGGCTGAAACTAGCAAAAAACACTTGCGTCGCGCCTGGCGCTGCATTGCACCAGGTGTATGATAGAGCCCTTGGTGTTGGGAGTAACACAAAGTTATGTAATCAGATTATTTTTTCAAGTAACTAGTAGGGATGCTCCGATCCGACTTTTTTGCCCCCGATACCTAGGGTTCGGTATTGTCCGATACCGATTCCGATCCTATACCAGTGAAGTTTTTTTCCCTCATTTAAATAAATGTAGAATTTATATATCTCTGTGTGTGGAACTGATAATGATTCTTTCACAATCTACTAGATACAGACTACTTCATTATAAAGAAAAATTAAATTAACAAATATGAAAAAATATAGGCCTATGTATATTTATAATCTATGACAAAAATGTATCATAAACTAAGTTAGTGGATAATTCGGCAGCAAAAGTTATTCTAGAAAAATCAGTGCACAATAATTTTAGAAATCCAAACATTTAGTGAAAAAGCAATATTTTGTGGGGAACAGATAAAAGTGTTGCACTAAATATGGTAAAATGTTACACATTGCTATTTGTATTATTATAAAATCCATTCATTAAAAACATTCATGAATGTATTTATATATAAGTATATACTATAAAATTAAAATACATTTATTTTAAATGTATAGCATATTTTTTAATAAGGCAACAACATATGATAGATACGATAGGACAAAACAATACAGTGCAGCACAAACTGTTTTTATATAGTCAACCCTCTATGGACACCTTGGCAATTGAATTGCCATTGTCTAGTATATTTTTTTGTTTACTCGCCAGACTGAAATACTAATATATATATATATATATATATATATATATATATATATAAAAGCAACTAAAAAAAAAGGATGTTTTAAATGTGCTGCGGCCCATGCTGCATTAGGCCATATTGAATTTAAGTGAGTGTGTGTGTGTACTTGTTTGCAGAGGAAGTCCGCTTTGTGGCAGATGAGACCGATAGTTCCACCTGAGCGCAGTCAATAAAGAATACACTATGATATTTGTTGAGCTTTTAACAGGCTTTTAAACCCTTGTTGTCTGCTGTTAAATGATTTCTGAAGATCCGCCGATATGGGAAAAAACATTCTTTGAAGTTTCCTTCAGCCTTTCTGAGTCGCAAATTTGAAATATTTTGTAAAATGTCATAATTCATTTTTGCTCAAAGCACTGCTGCAGATTAATTGCGTCACCAATTTTTAAGATCTACTTCCAAAGACGGTTGTAAACAGGCTAAAAACAGCGCACATGGCCTTTTACTGTTTCCGGCTGTTTTCTGTGACATCACATCTTTTCAGCCCCTTTATTGCAGGAGCCGTTCAGTGACATCAGTAGACTTTGATCTGATTGGTCAAAAGCTAAAGTCATCCTGGAATTGTGACTTGCTTATCGCAAAATTAGCACCATAATTACAGTAAACGCCTGTCTTGAATGCGTGGATGTGACCTTTCACTCCTATATGATAAAAATATTTCGTGAAATATCTAATCTGTCGTATTTTACAGCCTTTGACATTGGAAATGTATGTTATCTTTTATGTTATATTAGCTTGAGTCCTTTTGTTAGAAAAAATGCAATATGGTCGGTTACAGCCAGTTTGATTTCAACCCTTAATAAAATATAATAATATAAATAAATAAATACATATATTTTAAAAGATATTTTTTAATTATTATTATTAATTCTCAATTTTAGGTCATTTAGATTTAGTAATTTGATTGACGATAAAACGCAGCAGGTTTTTCAACCCAATAACATGATAAAACGTCACTACTTTATACAAGTTAAAAAATTCACATGCTGTGATTTGTACGAAAACATACGATTTTTAGAAGAAGAAAAAAATTGTTTCGTTAATAAGCATTCTACACTGCACAACGAATCTTTTATTTACATCGTATCTACACTTTGTTATAATGAGAGGATTCCCGAGCTTGCAGAACTCAGCAAACTCTACATTTTGAGTGGTGAGTGGATTCTAACTTAAACACTTCTGGGCGTTGCGTTCAAGAAATGAACAGATATGTCTGTGATTGGCTATTGTTCAATGCTGCAAATATGTTTCTGCAATATCAGGTGGGGCCCCCTGATTCCCCGGGGCCCTAAGCGGCCGCTCACCGCACTTATTGGTGAAGTCCACCCCTGGCTCAGTGGGGGTAAGCAGATTGCACAAAAACGTATAAGATTGTATGAATTTATACGAATTAGCGACCAGTTTCCCAAAACGTAAAATAGTTACGAATTGCCATGAGATAGTGTTGGTTTTTTTTTCAACTTGAATAAGAACAACAAAAATTCAGTCGATGTGAATCATTTTAGTAGAGTCATTTAAAGAATTGGTTCAAAAGAACTATTAGTGTCATTGGCACAATGTTGTTATGCATTAAACGTTCTATCAAAATGGTCAAATATCGGCCTATAAATCATCTTTAATTAGTTTTCCTGTGACCGTTTTTGCCTTGAGTGCACTTTAAGTCTCTCTGAATTAATCAAATGACAATGTTAATATACAGTTTTATATTTCCAAGGAGCTCTTTCGATACTAAAAACTGCCTGGAAAATATTGACATCGAATTTCCCTGCAGCTCCCTCCAGCTAGTTATCCAACAGTTGTTCTTTCCTCTGTGGCTTTAAATGCAGTGGCAACACCGTAAACAATCATTGACTCTCGAGAAACCACAACTACACAGTGCACGACTGCAATCCACGGTTATAAAATAGCATTGAACACCACACCCAAAGGAAGCATATGCTTAGACACCAAAATAAATAAATACACTCACTCACACTCTTTCAAAGAACACAGAAACGACTGAAGAATGGAAAATCAATGCAATGCATAATGCTTTATGCCAAAAAGAGGTGTTCACCCTATTCCTGAATCATAATATTTGGAAATAAATGTCTAATGTGGGAGGAAATCCACTCTGACTTAATCAAATTGTTTATACAAAGTAGAAACATATGCAATCTAATTTTCAAAATGGCTTACATGAGGTTTAGAATAGCTTTTTAGGACTTAATTCATTAGCTTATGTTAAAATGTTTATTTTTATTTTAATATTATTCTTTTTTTTATGTAGTATTTGTGTTGTTAAATCCTTACAAACTTAAATCGGGGAACTTGTTTTCATATAGAGCGTGTGGACGCCAGTAAGCTAAGGTCAAACACATGCTTCATCTCCTTTAAAACAACTCGAGGAAGTGCGCCTATGTCAGCTCACATTATTTATTATTTGCTTTATCAATGACCATCATAAATTTTATGGTCTGAGAGACAATATGCGGCCTGCTGTAAAGCTGTGAGAAAACAGGCCCTTACAATATGTGCGAGGGAATGCTGGCTTTCCATATGCTTACATACGATTCATATGGAGAAAATAGCACTGTTTCTGAATTCCATTCTGGATAATGTTTGATGAAATACTGTCAAATGTTTGCTTTTTGCCTTTAATTCATCATATAGGCTAGGCCTAAATCATACTGCTAACACTTCATATTTTCATTAAAACACTTTTGTTTTTATATACAGTGGGTACGGAAAGTATTCAGACCCCCTTAAATTTTTCACTCTTTGTTATATTGCAGACGTTTGCTAAAATCATTTAAGTTAATTTTTTTTCCTCATTAATGTACACACAGCACCCCATATTGACAGAAAAACACAGCATTGTTGACATTTTTGCAGATTTATTAAAAAAGAAAAACTGAAATATCAGATGGTCCTAAGTATTCAGACCCTTTGCTCAGTATTTAGTAGAAGCACCCTTTTGATCTAATACAGTCATGAGTCTTTTTGGGAAAGATGCAACAAGTTTTTCACACCTCGCTTTGAGGATCCTCTGTCATTCCTCCTTGCAGATCCTCTCCAGTTCTGTCAGGTTGGATGGTAAACGTTGGTGGACAGCCATTTTTAGGTCTCTCCAGAGATGCTCATTTGGGTTTAAGTCAGGGCTCTGGCTGGGCCATTCACGAACAGTCACAGAGTTGTTGTGAAGCCACTCCTTCGTTATTTTAGCTGTGTGCTTAGGGTCATTGTCTTGTTGGAAGGTAAACCTTCGGCCCAGTCTGAGGTCCTGAGCACTCTGGAGAAGGTTTTCGTCCAGGATATCCCTGTGCTTGGCCGCATTCATCTTTCCCTCGATTGCAACCAGTTGTCCTGTCCCTGCAGCTGAAAAACACCCCCACAGCATGATGCTGCCACCACCATGCTTCACTGTTGGGACTGTATTGGACAGGTGATGAGCAGTGCCTGGTTTTCTCCACACATACTGCTTAGAATTAAGGCCAAAAAGTTCTATCTTGGTCTCATCAGACCAGATAATCTTATTTCTCACCATCTTGGAGTCCTTCAGGTGTTTTTTCATGTGTCTTGCACTGAGGAGAGGCTTCCGTCGGGCCACTCTGCCATAAAGCCCCGACTGGTGGAGGGCTGCAGTGATGGTTGACTTTCTACAACTTTCTCCCATCTCCCGCCTGCATCTCTGGCGCTCAGCCACAGTGATCTTTGGGTTCTTCTTTACCTCTCTCACCAAGGCTCTTCTCCCCCGATAGCTCAGTTTGGCCGGACGGCCAGCTCTAGGAAGGGTTCTGGGCATCCCAAACGTCTTCCATTTATGGATTATGGAGGCCACTGTGCTCTTAGGAACCTTAAGTGCAGCAGCATTTTTTTTGTAACCTTGGCCAGATCTGTGCTTTGCCACAATTCTGTCTCTGAGCTCTTCAGGCAGTTCCTTTTGACCTCATGATTCTCATTTGCTCTGCCATGCACTGTGAGCTGTAAGGTCTTATATAGCCAGGTGTGTGGCTTTCCTAATCAAGTCCAGTCAGTATAATCAAACACAGCTGGACTCAAATGAAGGTGTAGAACCATCTCAAGGATGATCAGAAGAAATGGACAGCACCTGAGTTAAATATATGAGTGTCACAGCAAAGGGTCTGAATACTTAGGACCATGTGATATTTAAGTTTTTCTTTTTTAATAAATCTGCAAAAATGTCAACAATTCTGTGTTTTTCTGTCAATATGGGGTGCTGTGTGTACATTAATGAGGAAAAAAAATTTATTTGATTTTAGCAAATGGCTGCAATATAACAAAGAGTGAAAAATTTAAGGGGGTCTGAATACTTTCCGTACCCACTGTATGTATATATATAAAGTTATGCCATTTTACAAACATATATAATGTTTGAAAAATGGTACAGCTTTTTAAATATCTGAAAGTACACTCTTAATATCAGTCAGTCAAGCAGTCAAGCATTATAATATGATAATCAAGTATTATTTAATAATAGAAGTTTATTAATTAGAATTAAAACTTGGTAACCATGAACTTAGGACTGGTGCTGGTGCTTTTTTTTGGTCATTCAGTGTTCCTGTAAAAAAAAACGAAAAATAATACTGATGAGATATTGTTGTTATTATTATACGAATTCTACTAATAAGAACAATATAAAAACGCACTAAGGATTAATGAGCTACTGGATTCATGAATATTAATCAGGTCGTGTGCGTTTGCTCGAACTGATTCGCTGAAATCAAAACAGGGACGATACTAGGTGAGCACCAGCAAATGAAATTGTTGTTTGCGCATTAGTTCCGCCTACTACAGGAAAACCCGGCAGTTCTTAAAAGCTGAAGAATTCCAAAGGAACTCTGTTATTTTTACAGGAAAATACTACAAAGTATATCGTTTACATGTAGCGCATCAATTCTGCATGTTATGTAAGACTCTCGCTCGCTCAATGTGCGCACATTGTAAGCGCTTCGTGTTAAAAAGTGCAAAGCACAAAGGGAAGAGAAATTGATGCGTAGTGTATTATATCTGTGCAACAGTTATTGAGCCTTTCTTTTAACAGTTTTAAATTTCAGTTACTGTCCACGGTAAAAACTATTTATAGTCTTTTCTACGCCCGTGTTTTGTTCTCACAGACATCCGGTAGCAAGTAACAAAACATTAAACTCCGGCAAGAAGATAAAGTCCTTTTTGCAAAATCATAGACATGTATTTACAAATCAAGTATAATGGGAACACAGAATGATCTTGGAGAGAGCTTTACCGAGCTGACTGCTGTAACCGAACGCGACCAGGGTTTAAACTTTAAAGGCTGAACGAGTGACTGACAGCCACAGCGGAGAAAACTGTCTGAACTGTAATGTAAGGACTTAAATATTCATATGTAGCTCACATTAAGCTATCGTATGGCTTCAGAAGTAACACAGAATAATTCGCACAATGGGAAAAAAAAAAAAATTTGGATCGGCTCTCTCTGACCAATACCCGATCCGAGAAAAATGGCACTATCGGAGCTGATACCTGATATGAATATCGGATCGGCACATCCCTAGTAACTAGTAGTAATGCATTGCTTTTAAATTTACATTGAAATATGAGATACTTTTTTCAAATAAGTAATGTAAGTTACTTTGTTTTCCCATTTATTCACTGACCCCTCTCCTGTCCTGTGTCGATAAATTGGGAGTGAGGTGCAGAGGCAGAGACACTTCCTTAATTTCACTTTTGGTGTGAAAGGGCCTTTACAGTTGCCAAAAATATAACCTTTGGGTTTTTTGTTATTAAAAAAACAAATAAACAAGCCCAGGCTATATGAGAAAATGTAACGCAAAAGTAATGTAATGCTTTACTTTCCATAAAGAGTATCTAAGTAAAACAATTGATTACTTTTTTATGGAGTAATGCAATATTGTAATGTATTACTTTTAAAAGTAGCTTTCCACAAAACTACTGACATTAGTGGTATTTAAATGAATTGCCTAGTTTTAGCTGTAGTGATGTAGAGACATTGACCTTTATCATCCAAAAATTTTTTTTTTTCTTCATCCACCTCCATCTAAAACACAGAGGAAATCACCTGTATTTTGTACTATTCTTTTCCCTTTAATAAAGCTTTGTGATACAGCATGCTTCATAACACGAAGTCAATAGTCTGGCACCGGGCCTTGTTTGTCAAAATGGTTCCCTGGACGTGTATAAAACGAACACCGCAGTTGGCGTGTGATATTAGAAAGCCTGCTGAGGTAATTGAGTTCGATGGCGCAATAACCACCTTTCAATGATGGGGGGCGGAAATTAATGCATGAGAAATGTGGAGGCAGGCGAGCAGAGAGAGCACGGGGGTCAGGGTCAAGTCTCTTTATGCAAATGGACGACCTGCAAAGTCAGATAGTGATGAAGTCAAATGAGGAAGAGGAAAGAAGGCCTGGAGGACGCTGTTTAAATATGGAGGTTTTGTGTGCTTGGCAGTCCCTCCTGCAGCGTCAGGGAAGCCCTGAAAGAGGAGATAACGCACAGGCGGCTGCTGGCTCTACTACAGGAGAAGAGCAACTCAATTAGACCACTGCCAGATTACCATAAAATAACTCTGCACCCCGCGCTAAAGGTCTTTGATATTTAGCGAAAACGTCACACATGCCTCTGTCTCAGGCTATGGCTTTATTGCCAAGATTATTTGAAGGAGCTCTAAATAGTTTTGCATGTTTTTAAAAGTGATTGAGTCATTGAGACCTAAATCGGTGTTGCATTTTGGAGTGCAGGAAGTACGGTCTGTGATTCACTGTTTTCCCAATTCAAAGCATCCCACTGCTGTCAATTACGGAGAGATCTTCCAGCAAATCAACTGTTGTTACCTGCAGACGTAGAAGTGAGGATGGTGCTGTGACCTTATTGGTCTATATTCAGCCTTTGGCATTTGAAAGAAGTGTGTGAGAGCTGACCAGGGTGCTCAAGTTCATCTAGGCATTGTTAGAAAAGTCTGGGAGAAACCTGCTTCAGGACCATCTGTCAAAGAGCAGTGTGTAATGAAGCCGGGCTGTCAAACTCTGCGGCTTTGAACCGCTGCTCTCGCTGACCTGCCACCACTATCTCAAACTGAGATGGTGCCAAGCTGACCTCTCAGTCATCAGTTTGCCGGCTGCTATAAACTCAACACGCTTGTTGATGGTCATTTAGCCACATTGTTACTTGGAAACCATGCGTCTAGACTGAGAGACGGTCTAATTTCCATAGAGAATTAGGTCCTTTATGGAGAGGCTTTTTCTATAATGAGATGATGTTTGCTGGATGGTAGGCCTAGTGGTAAATGACAGTGATCCATCAGGGTTAAGGGCCTGTCAATTTCCCTTCAGCGTTTTTTGTCATGCAGGTTCAGAAAATGTTTTATTCAAAGAGTGCAATTTTAACGGGTTCTTGTTACTGGCGAAACTATGCTATCGGCGGCCTGTTTTATAACAAGGTTATTTTAGAGTTTTTGTGTTATTTAAAAGAGGCATAAACAACCTTAAGCGTCCATGCAGAGATTATTTTAGCTTATTTTATTGTATTTTATTTTGTCAAAACTTTTTTTTTTTTTTTGCTTTTTGTAAGTTGCTTTAGATAAAAAGGGTAAGGGTTGGACATAAAATTACTTTTTCTAGAGCCATTTCTCTCCTGTCTTCCCTCAGGATACGGTTTGCCGGACGAGGTGGTGATCGAGAAGCGTAACAAGGGCGATGCATTTGTGGAGTCAACAGGAGCAAACGTCAAACTCTCGAATCTAAAGTTCATACAGCGCGATGCCATTGAAGGCATCTTGTGTGAGTTTCAAAGAAAATTGTCCTGCCTCTTTTCCCCCTTTCCAGCTGTTTGTCGAAGAGTCTTGAGGGACTGCTGCTGTTCAATGGACAGCAGTATATTAAACAGAGACCTGACATGCACTTTTTGCTCAGACATTCATTTGGCCTCTACAGCAACACAGTAACAGGAGAGTCATCTTATGTTTTTCTTGTCATTTCATTGGTGAGCCCTGCTGGTATGCCTAGCCTAGGGAGCCTTTAAATCTGTATCCCTGTGTGTGGCGGCTACACTAAAAGTTTGCTTCCTGTGGGATTTCTGATCTGGTCAGAATAACAGGCTTGTTTATTGTCTACTGGATGTCCTGCTTGCTTCCAAAACAATATGTTCCCTATTGTATTATGACCAGACAATATAGATAAGAGAAAAAAAAAGACACTATTTTCCAGATTTTTTTTTCTTTTTTTAAATCACCGTTTAATCACCATTTTGACCAGTCATTGTAACTAAATTATTTCCTTATTTGAAAGAGATTTTATATTTTTATTCAGCAAGGATGCATTAAAGGGTTAGTTCACCCAAAAATGAAAATTAGCCTGTGTTTTACTCGCCCTCAAAGCATCCTAGGTGTATGTGACTTTCTTCCTTCAGACGAATCCAATCGGAGTTATATTAAAAATTGTCCTGGCCCCTCCAAGCCTTTCAATGTTTCTAAGCAGGTTTTGGTTGTCTACAGTTCAGAAGACGTGAAATAAAGTGTGTGCATCCGTAATAAAATGTCCCTCACACGGCTCCGGGGGGTGAATAAAGACCTTCTGTAGCGAATCCATGCATTTATGTATGATAAATATCCATATTTCAAACGTAATAAACACTTTTTTTTCTCACTTCCGCTGACTGTGGTATGCGGAAGTCGTGCAGGTGGATGACATAGGAAGTAGGCGTCGGGCGCGCGCCTCTGAGAAATGCAGGAGCAAAGGAAACAAAATGTCCTTACTTTAGCAAAGGAAAACCAGTCTCCTCTTGGTTTATATCGAAATCCTCCGACATTTTTCTTTACAAATCCTTGTTTTGTGATTCTAATTCGTGAACAGTGTTTTGTTTTGTCTCCGCGTTCGTCACTAATCACGCAACGCGTGTGACAGTCAGCAGAAGTGAGAAAAAAGTGTTTATTACGTTTGAAATATGGATATTTATCTTACAAAAATGCATGGATTCGCTAGAGGAGGCCTTTAATCACACCCCGGAGCCGTGTGAGGGACGTTTTATTATGGATGCACGCACTTTATTTCACGTCTTCTGAACTGTTGACAACCAACACCCGCTTACCCCCATTGAAAGGCTTGGAGGGGCCAGGACAATTTTTTATATAACACCGATTGGATTCGTCTGAAAGAAGAAAGTCACATACACCTAGGATGCTTTGAGGGTGAGTAAAACACAGGCTAATTTTCATTTTTGGGTGAGCTAACCCTTTAAATTGTTTATAAGGGGCAGTAGAGACTTTTACATTGTTACAAAATTATTTATGATTGCTTTTATTTTTATCTTTATTCAGGAAAAAAATGCATCCTGGTTTTCACAAAAATAAGCCGCACAACTATTTACAACATTGATAATATCAAGAAAGGTTCCCTGACTAAATCGGCATATAGGATGATTTCTGAAGGATCATGCGACTCGAGTAATGGCTGCTGATAATTCAGCTTTGCCATCGCAGAAGCTTATCACAAAACATTAAAATAGAAAAAAGTACATTTTTTCCGCAATATTTAGCTATATTCTTGATCAAATAAATGCAGCTTTGGTGAGCATAATAAACTTAAACATAAAAAACATTCAAAAAAGTACTGACACCAAACTTTTAAACAATAGGGTGTATTCACCATTATAGCAATTATTAGTAAAATAACAGCAATAGATACCCTCATAGATTTATAATAAAACATTTTTAAACATAATAAAAACAATGCTAGAAAGGGGTGCTTTTTATAATTTTTAAAGGTATACAATTATATAGATGTATGATATAATTGCATAATCAAAATTTTCAGTTGTTCAAAACAAACAGTTTAAAGTGGTTCACAAATATGAATAAAACATTAAATAAAAGATGCTATCTGCCTTAACATTTTCATACTCTGATACCAGTATGACACATCTAACTGTTGGTCTTTTGGAAACTCGGTAGTCAAAGAAAAATCATTGTGATGTGGCCAATATTATTTAATTTTATATTGCTTATATTCAATATAACCTAGCACTATTCTATATCTTTATATGTGACTGGAAACTTTTCCTCCTTGCATGTCCTGTCACCGTCCTCCAATGTCTTTTCGATTTGTCACCCTTTATCTTTCATCAGGTGTTCGCCAGGGGATGCTGGAAATGGAAAATTGTGTGATGCAGTGTGAGACCACAGGTGTGATTGTGCGATCGGCGGCCCAGCTCTGCATGAACATGTGCGACCTGTACGGCTCCAAGGTAAGCTGCACTAGCACAGGATCCCTCAAGTAAATTATAAAATGACTTCTTCACTTATGGAATGAATATTATCAGTTGAACATATTGCTCTACCATCTATTCTTTACAGTAGTTATTACAGCATAAAATAGAATGTGAAAGGTCTTGCCAGCAGCGTTCTTAGACTGATTTACCACCAGCCATTTTACTAAAGAGCCTCTTCTTCATTGACCAATACCATTATCGTTCTGATGGTCGCTGTGTGCTCTGTGCTTCAGGGTGCCGGTGTGGAGATCTACCCTGGGAGTGTATGCAGTCTGGTGGGCAACGGCATCCATCACTGCAAGGAGGGGATCCTGATTAAGGTGAGGAAGATGGATGAGCTTCGGCTCTTCTAAACCCCTATAGATTAGCCCGTCTGGCTCCTGGTTATTGCTAATCGTTGCCCAGGCAACAGCAAGTATCTTACCTGACCCAACAGAGCCGCACTTTAGAGCTGTCTTAGGATCGTATTAATGATCTAGTGGATTAATGCATTTAGAAGACCTCCAGGGATGTTGGCCCCTTTAGTGTGTTAGTGGAGTGGGACTTCACTGGCCACCGTGGGGTGTCTTTGATGGTAATAGCTTTAAGCCGTGCCACCAGAGGTCAGTACGCTCACACAGTTCAGAGGAAATCTTAGAAAATCCAGTGAGCACCCTGGAGTTGTAGACATGAATCTTTGTGGAAAATGTTGCCAGTTGGCTTCATTTGAGAAAGTGTGTCTTGAGAAAGCCATTGCATAATACTTCATCTCAAGTCAGTGTTAGTGTTTCATCCGAGAGCAAATTAGATTCACACACAGGTAGCAGCCACCCAAAAGGATTTTTCCGTAATTAACTCCAGCGGAATAATTGGATTTGATCTACCTTCCTCAAGCTTTGTGTGTTTGTGTACATGCTGCGCCTTCCCGACCTCAGTGTTTTATTCTTCCCCACTTTGCTTAGACCAGAAAGAGATGTGAGAGTGTGCATGCACATGTTCATTTGTGTAGGCATGCTGCGTGTTTACCACCCCCTGCTTCCCCTTTGGCAGGATTTTGCAGACGAGTTGGACGCCATGCCTAAAATCACCATGGTGAATAACATGATCCACAACAATCAGGGCTACGGCGTTATCTTGGTCAAGCCAGGTGACGCTGCTGTGGAGGATCTGCCCGCAAAACCCAATGCCACAGGTGCCCTTTTCTTCTTCTGTCTGCTTCTGCTGCCTCGGTTCCCCAGCAGCAGAGCATATTCTCAAATTAACACCAGCTAGTTCATTAAGGGTAATGAACTTTTATCTTGAAGTACCTAGTAGGGATGGGTACTGAAACCCGGTATTTAATCGGTCCCGGGGCTAAATTATGATATGTATCGATAAGCTCTGACGTTAACGGTTCTGCTATCGGTACTGGAGAAATTAATAAAACACACATATATTTATTATTGCTATATATACATTATCTTGCAAATTCTATCTCACCAGAGTCACCAGCTATTCGCAATTCAGAAGCGAGATCGCGCCCACGCCAAGGAGCTTCAGCACGCGCAACATGAAAGCCCTGTTTAATTATGATAGAAGAGAGAACTAAACATTCAAACGTCTGCTTACACTTTAGGCCTGTGGCTGTTTTATTAAGCTAATTTTATTTTTTTATTTCGATTTTGGCTTCAAAGGATTATACAAAAGAAGACATGAAGTTATTAAAAACTAGCTGCGTTTCATATTGCGCAACTTCTTTCCCTTCACAGCGGTGCACATTCGTTCCTCCCTAAAACCCAAACTTAACGTCAGAATCAGCCCAATTGGTGATTGTTGTAAGATGCCATCTTTACTGTTGCTAAATTGCGGGACATGTTTGATAATAAAATGTTGAAAGCACAATCCGCACAAGAGACGCTGTTCCTCAGGCTGAAATGTATGCACGCGGCGTGCTCCAAAACGGACAAACAAATTACACTTTGAGCTTCGGGTGCATGTCCAATCGATCAAATACACACAAAAATATGTAAAAATGGCCGGCTTGGAGAGTATTTACTTAAACACAGTTTATGTCTTAAGTGGAGGAGAACAGTTGGGAGAAAATCCGATGTGTGTCAATATATTGTCTTAAAGTGACAGACTGGCGCTTGGGTCATCAAAATGCAAATCTGCTCTTAATCTGAATAACGTTATAGCTTTAATAAGCATTAATCTATCAATACATACAACGAAAACTATGCAGTGTTCATTTACATTTGATTACTTTTAGATTTCTTTTGTAGGCTA
>NW_015506284.1:324554-337459 GCF_001515645.1 Sinocyclocheilus grahami
ATATATATATATATATATATATATATATATATATATAAAACAAAAAGTACAGATAAGAAGACCGTTAAAGTACTGTATCGGTAAGAGTAGTAATACCGTTAAAACCTTAACGATACCCATCCCTAATACCTAGCAACACCTGAAGAAGTAGAAACGCTAACGACGGTTAGTGAAGACAAATTGCTGCAAGCATTATAGGGATTGTTCACCCAAAATGAAAAATGTCCCCCTTTTTTGGTTCTAAAATAGTATGTTACTTTTTCTCAATGGAAAAGAATGTTCACACAGCTGTTTTTATATAACAGCTGTTAATAGTGACCAGCTTGTCAAGCTCCAGAATGATGCAACACTGAGAGAGCCATGATAAACTGATAATATTTCAGTTATTAGCTGATATTTTAGATTTTCTTTTAAGTTTTAATGTAATGTGTAAATTTAAATGTAATGTTTAATCTTAAAAATACTAATAATACATGTCAAGTCTTCAGCAAATATTACTAATAATTTTAAATCCAAATAATAATTAATACGTTTTATACTGTACATCATGGATTCTCAAACCCAGTTTTTTTTTTACCCCTTTTACATAAAATGTTTTCTTGACGTACTCCCTGCTATTTTGTTAATTTCTCAATACTTTTACACATTTGCATGTTCGTGGTTCACAGGTGCCATATGACATGCAGGTAAACAAATAAAGTGTTATATTGTTTTATTTAAAAATGGCTTTTTATGATTTAATTAATAGCTTTTCATCAAATCACAAAGCCCCTGCAGTTCCCTCACTAATCCCCATGGGTTAGCTAACCCCAAATGTATCTGTTATCAGCTGTAACACAATTATCAATATGAGTGTTTTTTTTTTTTTTCACAAAAAGTGGTCACTATGAACTGTTGTTGTATGGATAATGTAATAACAGAAAAACATAACTGGCTTTTAGGTTTAAAACAATGTGAGGTGACGTGACGGGAGAGCTATTCCTTTAATTCATGTTATTTATGCTGAATTTTCTTGCAATTTACTGGGAAATATGAAACGTGCTTGAGCTCGCAAATAATACAGTACATAAATAATACATTCATGTGTCCAGGGCCTCCATGTAAGAGCTAAATATTTTTTTTTTTGTCTGCTGCGTGTCCTTGGTTTCTTGTATGGGGGATAGTGTAACCTTGATGTTTTGGGATTTCACACACCTCATCTTCTTTGCCACAAATTAAATAGGCCACGACCCATTACTGTAAATGGTTCTGTGCATGCGCCACACGTCTATATAGCTTGTGAAGGAACCCGCAGGACTATGAGAAAAGTGCTCTACTTTCTCCTGCGGTAATATATGTGAAAATATATTCACTTGCATAAAATTTCTGTTAAAAATGCCCCCCTGGGGCTGTTGGAAGGCCTGTCTGTAATGACTGCCATCCCCACGGTACTTTTCTTCAGCAGGATCGGCTTTTTTTCCCTCCTCTCAGTCAGCTCCATTTTGAGAAAAGAATGGAAATACGCTTGACATTCAATGAAGGGCAGCTGTGAATGCAGTATGCTTAATTTCTGAATTATGCTCAGCAGAAGGCGTCTCGGCTTCAAAATAAAAGTAGATCCTACTTCTCCCTCTGGTTCCTTTATGCTTCCGCCTCTCACCGTCTGCCTTTGTCTGTTAGATGCATTGGCATAGTTACTTTCTGTTCTGCATTGAAACCTTAAAAGAAAGTGCTTTAAAATGTAAATACTTTCGGTCGACATATGTGCATGTTTTCATTTGGGTGTTGGTTAGGGAAATTCAGAATCTATTTTCTTTAAAATAAATGATGCTATGCATTTTTATTATGAAGGTGAGATATGCATTGGCTGATCCTTATCCATTTTTGTATGTGTAGATTTAGAGCAATTTAGATTGCAAATCTCATTGTATTCAGATGAATCCATTTGAATTAAATATAATACATATTGGAAAGAAAATGTAGGTTATGGGATAGTTCTTCCTTGAAGGTCTCATAGCAAAGAGAAACCAGTTTTATACTACCCTGAGTATAACTGCTGACTTTCCTAAAAATGCTTTCTCCTATATGTAAGCAATAAGGTACGAGAGGCCGTGCCGTATCCTGAATAAATATAGGGGTTGCAACAACGCCCTTCAGCCATGATTTATTCACGATACAGCACGGCCTCGAGTGCCTTATTGCTTTTATAAAACGGTTACCACACAATAAAAAAAATATATATAAAAACCAAAAATGTATGTATTGAAAGGTTACTTTTTTTGAAGCAATTTCGTTAAATGCTGTCCTTCCGCTAAAAATAGTTCCTGACAGCAACAGTAAACGGCAAGAGAAATGTTCCGAACATGCCTCATCTAAAGCATAAAAACAGAGAATAGGAGCTCTTATCATCTGCTGTGTCATTTATTTGAACACCATATATGATATTTTCTCACACACATACATCTGCTTATCTCTCAGCATGAGGAAACATCTGTTTTTCTGTCTTTTAGTTTTAAAACAGACTGATTAGCGGCACAGCGCGAGTTTGCAAGCATCATTACAGTGTAAACTGATGGACATACAGAATCATACCTGAAACAGAAAACTAATAAATACAGTAATATTCCCTCCTCACTTCGAAAACTGTAGGCTTCCACACAGATGTGCACACGCATCAACACATCTCTGCATGAGGAGTGTTTATTAGACGGGGAAGGGCGGGGTCTCAAAGTTAAAGATGAAAGATGCGAGACATAACGCCAGCATACATAATGCATACTTAAATAACAGTTATTTCTTCTGAAATACATAATAAACGGAACAGTTTTAATGCTAGATTATTGCGTGTTTATGTTGCTAAGGTAGGTTGCTAAGGGTGTTGCTCAGTGATACACAGAACGTTGGGTGAAGCGGTCATAGCTGTGCTGTATCGTGACTAAAACACAGCTGCTGACCAGTCAGAATCGAGGAATAGAACTAACCTTTTTATAAAGGAAATTAAAGCATCTCAGTCTAGTATTACAGTTTAATTGTTCGTTGTGTCATTAATGACTTTGCCAGGAACAGCAGGGTTTAGTTTGAGTGCAGAGGCCCTCCATTTAGGGGAGAGTTGTAGATGCTTCAAACACATCCTTTTATTGTACCCTATCATTTTCTGGCTGACTATAACCATTCATATTGCTCCCTGCTGGAAGGGTGAATGAGAGCGCTTTGTGTTGACACATCAGTCTGTGCTTCCTGCTTTCTGGTGAGGAATTAAAGGAATAATTCATTCAAAAATGAAAATTGTGTCATTTGCTCTCCGTCATGTTATTCCAAACCTCTACGACTGTTTCTGAACTGTTCATGCGTCACAACTGAGATTAATCTCTGTTTTTTCCAATTATGTTTGCACCGAGACTTCTCTAGTTATGATTTGCTGTTTCCTTTAAGGGTTGGGGTTTTAGATAAAAAAAATTCAAAACCAAATCTATTCTGAAGCCTGTTGTGTGCCTCTTCTGTTTTGTCAGATGAGAAAGAGAAAGAATTTGAGGACACAGTAGTACAATCAGAGGCAGATATAGATGATGATGATGTGCCTGCCATTGTCGTGGAGGAAGAGTGCCCAGCCATCCAACATGGCCACTCCGTCCCTCCAGACTTCACTGAGGGAAATGATGCCATCAAGCAAGAGTTGGTTGCCACATCGGCCAAGAAACATGGGCTTCGGAAGAGCCGGATGAAAGCACTGGGGGCCATGCAGGCTGATGAGAATCTACTCTCACAGGAAATGTTCATTTCCATTCATGGAAATCAATTCAAGCACAATGGAAAGGGAAGCTTTGGTACCTTCCTGTACTGAAGGCTTCTCTACGGCAAGCATGCACAGACACACTTTACTGTTTAATTATTTATTCTGTATTTCTTAAATTTTGCTGCAAGGTTACTTTGTGAGCTTTCATTGATTACTGTGCGAGTGAAATGGCAAAATGAATTAAATGTGCTAAAATGTGTAGGCTTTTAAACTTTCTATTTTTATCATGTGCCTTTTTGAATTGAGATTTTGTTTATCAGGAAGTTTTCAAACGATGAAACACTTGTGCATATAATAACACAAAAGAGCAGCACCTTGGAATTTTTTTGTTCATACCATGTCATGTATAAGAACAAATATGTTCAAAGACTTTTTTTTTTAAAGAGTTCCCACAGTTCACATTTTGTCCACATTCTAGTTAAATGGTTACTATAGTCACTAATAAGTGCTAAAAAGCATTTAGTCACTAAAAAAAAGCAAAGCACAAAAGCAGTAATTTTTCCCTGAATTGTGTCTCTATATTTTGTAGAAATAAAGATGTTTTGTTCCAAATGGCACAAATCTGCTTTATGTTGTTTACTTTATAAATAAAAAAAGCATGGAAGAGTAAGAGTTTCTGATTTTGCTGGTCTATAGGGGTTCCTTTTGTGATAACTTAATTCTCATTGATTAAATTCACTTTGATTAATGCTCAGAAAAGTAAAGGTAAACCACGTTATAATGAAGACCATTTGATTAATTACATAATCCAGCATGCCCAGTCAAAGAATATGGTTTTGGTCTGCTTAAGGAGATGCCGCTTGACATGCATTAGCCAAACTTGTTCTCCAAAACCAGCTGTGAGGCTTTTTTCGTTTTAAGTGGGTAAAAAAATGAACTGCAAAAAGGCATAAGATATTTAAAGTGCATTAATGTGAAATATAACAATACAAATTCATTGGAGAAAATGAGATGAAGAACAATTAAAGAATGTTAATGGTTTGTCTTTCAGAGTTATCCATCCTTGTACCTTCTTCTAGCACCATGTCAAAATCAGTTTGACACCAAATTCATTTATGAATCTTAATTAAATGTCCCTTTTTAGACTTCATACTTACCTATTAACTGTTGCCTTAAACTGCTGTCTGAAGTGTGTGTTTAGGGAAGGCCCATTGTCTTTTAAAGGAGACTTATGGGAAAGAATTCTCTTTCCATAAGTTTTTCTCTGTTTCATAAGATGTCTGTGTTTGTTGTATAGGTCAAAGTCTTTGAGTGGAATCGATGATAAAAAAAAGTATACACCTTTCTTTTTGAAGGGGGGGATAAAGGACCTAGGGATTATTGATTTCTTTCTTTTTTTCTTCTACTGATTCTTCTGGCATATTTTAGATGCAACAGAAATGGAGGGGAAAATAAATGACATGCTTCTTTTGTGCCAATTGTTTTATCTTCAAAAGAGGTGTCAGTCTGGACAGACTAAAGAAAAAGCTTGCAGCCATGGAGGACTCTAAAAAGTGTCCCATTTTGAAGCGGTGTCCTTCAGACCAGCAAGCGGTCCAGGGAACAATGGCGGCATCTATTGTTAAAGGTAAGGGCGACTGTCAAAGCCACTGAAGGTGCAGTTAGTTTCAGTGTGTCCCCTATGACTGTAAACATCACCCTCTCCTTGTTTTACTCCCTTGTCTTCTGCATCAAAACTAAGGTGACCTACAATATCTACCAGTTGCTCATTAATTTGTGACAACGAGTGTTTCACCTTCCAGAGTTTGTGATGCTGCATATGAATGCTAGAGAAGCAAGCTGCTCGTGTACACTTTAAATACAAGATAGCGGTGAATACGGTTTTGTTAATTAGCAGAGCTGTCTAGTAATTAAATGTCAGGGAGCATCGTCCTTCTCTCGAGGTTGGACTTTTCTAGGATACTGTTATTTAAAAACTCCTTAGTGGAGTGAGAGAGGCTGTGTTTTGTAAAGTTTTGACCAAAATAAAGGTTTGTTGGTGTCGTCCTGACTACCTCTGTGCTGAACTTGTAAGTAGCCTAGTTGAAGTAATTTTATACAAAGATTAGTGTAGCGAATCAGCTCATGGGGAAATATGAATAATTAAGCATAACTAGTTATAATTAACTATTCATATTTTAGATCCGCTGTAGATATTTAGCTGACCTCTCAGGGTCAACTGTCTTGTCAATTCCAAGAACGTTAATTTCCTGGTTAAGGGAAATAACTTTCTTACTGTACAATTCTACAAGCTTGTAACGTAAATCTGCATGATTAGTGACTCCGGTTATGAGCAAACAATGAACACGTCAAGTGTGATACAAGTAAGATTTTATTAACTACATAAACACTTAAACTAGTCTAACATACTACATAAACACATTAAGCTGGTCTAACATACACATACACACACACACACACACACACACACATTAGTTACGGACCTTAAATTTGAAATGCTGAACTTTCCAGAGTTTGTATCTCATCTTGTCTATATTTGAGCATATTCCAGACTGTATTAATGGTTTCTGACTCTCTGCAGATTACATCCTTCAGAAATGAAACACCACTACTGCATGTTACTCCTGCTGCGACTGCATTTGGAATCATTTCTTCTGGTGGAGCAAAAAGAGGTTTATTCAATTTATCTCTCAATTCTGGTGTTTGTCTTTGATAACCTTTGGCCTTTTGTAGACAGACAAATTATATTCAAACAACAGCACTCTGTGACTGTGTGATTCTTTTACAAGAATGCTAAAAATCTCTGTTTCATACTTGTATAGCAGAAAAATCACTAGCTGCGCACAGAATCGCAAACTATCACAGGTACTGCATTTGATGAAGAGCAACATCTGTGATGTCATGTGACTTGCGGTGTCATTTGTGACCCTGGACCACAAACCAGTCATATGTGTAAATTTTTTGAAATTGAGATTTTATATCGATCTGAAAGCTGAATAAATAAGCTTTCCATTGATGTATGGTTTAATATGATAGGACAATATTTGGCCAAGATACAACTATTTGAAAATCTAAATATTGAGAAAATCGCCTTTAAAGTTGTCCAAAAGAGCAATGCATATTACTTAGCAATGCATATTACTAATCAAAAATTAAGTTTTGATATATTTACAGTTGGAAATTTACAAAATATCTTAATGGAACATGATCTTTACTTAATATCCTAATGATTTTTGTCATAAAAGAAAAATCAATAATTTTGACCCATACAATTTGTTGGTTATTGCTACAAATATACCCGTGTTATGACTGATTTTGTGGTCCAGGGTCATATTTTTGTTTTTATCAGATGGGTTCCAGACAACTTGGAACTTGGATTTTTCCCACCTCCTGGAAAATAACGTCTGGAATGTTGCTCCAAGTTGGACATTTGACTTGTTAACTTGGGACATTTTTACCTATTTTGGTTGCTCAGTAATTCCTAGTCAGCTATTTAGCACCAACATCTAGAACTGCATACCATTATATTTAACATTAGATAGTTTACAAATTATGAATGAACAATGACAATAAACAGATTTTGGTAGAGCCTGAATGTTGCTTCAATTTGCGATTTTGCCATAACTAGCTGAACACAAAATGTTTTTGCTGATAGCACCATCTTGTGGTGTGATTGACTGGAATGCACTGAGGTTGGAAGTGGGACAGTTCAACCCCCACTTCCCATATTCCCACCTCTGACTTCTCGAATGCAGCATTAGGAATGTCGGTTGAAGTAGTAGTGGTACAATTTCAATGGAATTAGTAGCCTTTATAAATACTATGAATTCTGACATAATAGCCTACTCTTTTCACATAGTAATTTTGTAGTATTAGTTTCGTCAAATTTGTAGTAGTGGCCATATTCGGACACTGAGTGTGTCTACAATGGGCGTGACTGTTGTTACATCACAACAGCTTGAGGCTGTCTACACTGATCAAAGCAAAAGTTCCAAATCCATTTGTCCTGCTGTCGGAAGTAGCGCAAGCACATGGCATCAGTTCCTCATGTAATATATGGTTGAGCTTGCGATCAGCTTTTAGCTCTGAGAAAACTTGTCACAGATGGCAGGCCCATTATCTCCAGGCCAAAGTGGATGAGTGGTTTGAGTCGTCAATGGACTCCTTCATTTAAATCTCAATATTGGCTCAAGCGTCCAGTCAGCAGACTGTTATTGCCAAATCTGTAAAGGAGCCACTCAAGATAAGTGACTTCACTCCATTATTATGAGTCGGAGTGCAAGACAAAGCAATAACACCATTAAGGGTTTAAAAAAGAAAACCTTCCACCGCCACCATAATCCAGCAGGCACAAATCTGAATACAATACATTTCCAGCTAGAAATGCGAACAGCAAGAGATAATACTAAATCGATTCTTTCAGGAGAGGCTCAAGTTGCTCTTCTCTCATGCCCTCCATCACAGCTCGCTCTCTATTATTAGATCGGGGGGGTCAGGTGTAAGGTGTCGAGGCTGGACATGTTGCACACGCTCGGATCAATGAACACTTGGAGGATCACTTTGCCAGAGTTTCCCAGCTTTAATGACTGCAATATCTCACACCATCTGTCACTCTGCGCGGGACGAGGCGGGAGGTCCGATTCTGTTATTTAGGATTAAAGGCTGTAATTGTCAGCTCATATTCTGCGTTTCTTGCCAGTGTGTTTTGTGTGCTATCGACATGCACACCCCTTCAACACCACCTCCCTGACCATTTTCTCCATCAGCCCCCTCTTCATCATCTCCGAGGAGGGACAGCAGCCGGGGAGGACGGAAAAATGTGTATACTTCCATTACTGCTCACGCTGTGAGTTCAATGAGTTTTGAACTCAATGAATCTACAGTACCCATCCTGTCACAAATTACTCCTCCCCCCCTCCCCCTTCATAGGCTGTCTTGAGTGCTATAAAGTTATTAGTTTCTTCAAGCTGACTCATTTTAAAGGGTATTTGAAGTAGATGACTTTGTCAATCTGTCAAATTCCGGGTCCTAATATTTTGTAATGAAGAGTTCTTGTATAACTTATCTTTCACTGATTTTCTGTCAAGTCAGTGTCAGCTTATAGTCAAGCGTCAGGTGAAAATTTGACAAGAATAGTGAAGGGCTCCCGAGAGAGTCAATGCCTCACACATTTATAATTGAAGCTGTGACTTTTTGGCGCAGAAATTGTGATCTAATATTTCAATATTTTAAATAAAATTTAAGTTGGGACACCAGGCCTGGTTAAAGATGCCCCAAAATTGTGATTTTGCAAGTAAAAACATGCCTGCGTACAAAGATCCACAGCATGTTTTACTTGCTAAACAATGTTTTCTGTCTGTCAAAAATATCTTTGACTGAAATGTCAAATAATTAATAAATTCTGCGTAAGAATACCAGAAGAATCTTGCGTAACAGGCGAGGAAGATGTGAAGACGAAATCTTTTTTTATTTGGTTTTGGATGTTATACACCTAACCAAATTGAAACACTTGCCCTTTATCTTCATTCATCTCATAGCTTTACGAAATTCTTTCATTCTCATCTCTCCCTTGCTGTCTGTCTGAAGAACCCAAATATGATTTTTGACACATATCAAATAGCAGAAATCGATGTTGTGTCTCATGCTCTTTGAAGATCTGGCCTCTCACTGTTGCACCATTTTTGCCAGGTTTATTCTGTAGTCTCTGCTCATTTCGAAAGAACACTGGAGTTAAAACACATTGCACTTCTTAGATTTTGTCTAGCTTCTTTTTTGCAAAGATGCCACAACAATAATGCAGTGCATAACATCGACTGGTGTATAACAAGCTCGTTTTTATGTCACATTATACAAGAGATATGGCAGTGTAAGACCAAGATTAATTCATACCATTTCATGATTGAAGGATTTAAGCTCATTAATAATTAACAGCCTTTGCATGAGAACTAATGATTTCAGAAAACAGAAACAGGCTAGCACAGACCTGCAATAGACATGACATGAGTACCAAAAGGTATTGTATTTAGTAGAATTTTAAATTCTTTTTCCCCCATTGTGGTGTGGCAGTCAGAATTGGCCTGTCCTAAGTTATATAGGTGGTTACCTTGGGCTCCCATCCCTTCGGAGGCCTTTGTGAAATGGTATGTTCATCTTTATTCAGTCAATTGATCTTTTCATCACAGCTACTGACTTTCAGTGGAAGGAAGCATGGCAGGCGATTCAACATCAGAGAAGCGAAATCAAGAAAAAGACATTTATGTACATTTCTTTACATATGTGAGTCTGAAAGCTTTTTGGAGTAGGAGGTGGAGAACCTGTGTAAATATTATGGTCATATTGCATTAGGAAAACACAGAAGGCAACCATAAATACTTTCGCTGTAGCTTATAATATTTAAGTGAATGAGAAGTGACCCTCTCTCATATATATATATATATATATATATAATTTAAAATGTATTTATGTATGTGCCACGACCCTGACTTTTAATTTGTACAGTGGGGAAAAAAAGTATTTAGTCAGCCACCAATTGTGCAAGTTCTCCCACTTAAAAAGATGAGAGAGGCCTGTAATTTTCATCATAGGTATACCTCAACTATGAGTGACAAAATGAGAAAAAAAAATCCAGAAAATCACATTGTAGGATTTTTAAAGAATTTATTTGTAAATTATGGTGGAAAATAAGTATTTGGTCAATAACAAAATTTCATCTCAATACTTTGTTATATACCCTTTGTTGGCAATGACAGAGGTCAAACGTTTTCTGTAAGTCTTCACAAGGTTTTCACACACTGTTGCTGGTATTTTGGCCCATTCCTCCATGCAGATCTCCTCTAGAGCAGTAATGTTTTGGGGCTGTCGCTGGGCAACACAGATTTTCAACTCCCTCCAATATAGAGTTTTTCATTTACTGTTACAATTGTGCATCCTAATTTATGAAATCAACATTGATTTCCATGAAGTGAATAAACTCTTGTGTGCTGATTGGAATGGCATTGCTCCGGTTTTGCCACATGGTTCACATGAATGATTAGTCAGATAACAAATCCAACAGAATGGCTTAGACATGCGTTTCACACATGTAACCCACAATAGTGTTGACATCCAGAGAGCACATTAGTTAAAACACAAGCTCTGAATATCACCACATGACAAATAACTAAAAGTGACAGCAAATATAACAACAGCATAAATTAAAGCACCAAACTGTGAAACAATAATAGAAACACAGTAATCTGCACAATTTATTCATTCTAAACCATGCTCAGTGCTCACATTCAACAGAAATGAAGGAAAAATGGAAATGATTACTTTGTGGTTATTTTAGGTTTTTCAGTTCTTATTTTAATGGTGCTTTAATGGCACTTTCACATGGAAGAAACACAGCCTGTCAAAGTTTAAGATTTTTCTTTAGATAATAAAAGGGAAAAAAGTCAGACACTTCTTACATAGAGGCACTTAGAAGTTGAGTTTAAAACACAAGCAATTAATTTGCAAGCTAACCTTTTTACAATTATCTGCTCTTTAAGAGGTCTTTGTAAATAGTTCATGCTCATTTTTTCCCCTTTTCTATAGCAGATTTAATGCATTTACTTGGACAAAATCAGTTTAATTGTGTCCTTTATTCTCTTTTGTACATATACCTAATTTAATTTTGTTTACATTGAACCTGCTGCACTAAATAAACTTCTATACACATGTATACACATTATTGGACCCATGATGTGATCTTTGCCAAGGGTCTGACAAACTCTACAAATAGTCCAGCCTAACAATTATAGAAAACATTTGCTTTACCACCACAAAGGATACTGAACATCTCTAGGCCTGCAGAGCTGCTGTTAAAAGTCCAAGCTTGCTGGGTTGTGTTTATATGTTTTTGGTTTTTGGCCACAACACATGCGGTGAGCCATGGGATTCTTATTATGTGTGACTTATTGTTGGCCTCTTTGTCTCAGGTGGTATTCAGCGTTACTATACAACAGCTTCAGGATTGTGTTCCTATAACTGTTTCAGTGTTGCTGCATAACTGTTATTTAATATTCTGTAATAAATTTAAAACAATATGCAAAAAGATACATTCTTGAATCTAGTTTTTAATGGTAAAGTTAATTGCTTGAACAAGTAATGTGCTATTTCTGCAAAACGTCTAATTAATGTTTTTTTTTTTTATCCAAATTGCCCCCAAGCAGGGACAACTGTAGCACAAACACACTATTCCAGGTTATTTCGGCTCTGATCGTTGCAGATTGTCTCCTGGCAGGGTTTTCTGTTCCCACTGATATTTCCTTCCATTTTCCCTCATTAAGGTGTCAGCACCCCAAGTCCTTCACCATCTGCTGGAGCTAGACTCAAAGGCCCAAGGTGGACAACAGCCACAGTCCCTTCTGAGGTCAGAAAACCATCACCTTCTGTTTGGACATGCCCACCAACACAGCACTGAAATATGAGCCTTGAGAGAAATTAACATGAGTACAACTTATTGGTTTTTAACTTCAATGTGCTCATCCTTTTGTTACAGTACATTCTGATACATGTTGTGCTCTTTAAAGGTAAGGCCTCTTTCACACCCTGTGAAAACTGTTGGTACACATATTAACAAGCAGAGCGGTGATGCATGGTGCATGAACTCAGCAGAAGAAATATTTATTTTACTTTCTATTCATGAAACTTTTCACAAAAAATATTAAGCAACACAACGGTTTTCAACATACTGGTTTATATATATATATATATACAGTGGGTACGGAAAGTATTCAGACCCCCTTAAATTTTTCACTCTTTGCTATATTGCAGCCATTTGCTAAAATCATTTAAGTTAATTTTTTTTCCTCATTAATGTACACACAGCACCCCATATTGACAGAAAAACACAGAATTGTTGACATTTTTGCAGATTTATTAAAAAAGAAAAACTGAAATATCACATGGTCCTAAGTATTCAGACCCTTTGCTGTGACACTCATATATTTAACTCAGGTGCTGTCCATTTCTTCTGATCATCCTTGAGATGGTTCTACACCTTCATTTGAGTCCAGCTGTGTTTGATTATACTGATTGGACTTGATTAGGAAAGCCACACACCTGTCTATATAAGACCTTACAGCTCACAGTGCATGTCAGAGCAAATGAGAATCATGAGGTCAAAGGAACTGCCTGAAGAGCTCAGAGACAGAATTGTGGCAAGACACAG